>NW_026869060.1:346934-544669 GCF_020745735.1 Hemiscyllium ocellatum
TCGAGACATGGAGGTCCCGGGCTCCTTCACCACCGCTCTCTCACCACCAGATGCCTGGAGAAGAATGCCGCTTCTTCCGCCTCGGAACATTTCAACCCAGGGCATCAATGTGGACTTCAACAGTTTCCTCAATTCCCCTTCCCCCACCTCACCCTAGTTCCAAACGTCCAGCTCAGCACTGTCCCCATGACTTGTCTAGACTTGTCCTACCTGCCTGTCTCCTTTTCCACCTATCCACTCCACTCTCTTCTCCCTGACTGATCACCTTCTTCCCCTCCCCCACTCACTTATTGTATTCTATGCTACTTTCTCCCTACCGCCCCCCCCCCACCCTCCTTTAGCTTATCTCTCCAAGCTTCAGGCTCTCTGCTTTTCTTCCTGATGAAGTGCTTTTGCCAGAAACGTCGATTTCGCTGCTCCTTGGATGCTGCCTGAACACCTGTGCTCTTCGAGCACCACTAATCCAGAATCTTTACTCGGAATAGTCAGGGCATGAATTCCATGCCCTGAAACAGTGGGTAGACTCGCCAACTTTAAGGGCATTTACACAGTCATTGGATAGGCCTATGGATAGAAATGGAATAGGGAAGGTTAGATGGGCTTCAGATTGGCTCCACAGATTGGCACACATTGAGGGCTGAAGGACCTGTACTGCACTGTCATGTTCTACGTTCTGTGTTCTGGAGGGCATAAGCAGGAGATGGAAGAGGAATAAACTAAAAAGGGTTTGGAGGAAACATTTTCCACACAGAGTATGGTGCAGGTATGAAATGGGTTTCGAGGGGAACTGGTAGAAAAAGTACAATAACAACATGTAAAAGACATTTGGTAGTACATGGGGAGGAGAAGGTTTGCAGGGATATTGGTCAAGTGCAGAAACGCAACTCGTTCAGGACTCTGGTCAGCATGGACCAGTTGGATGAAGGAAATGTTTCCGTGCTGCATGACCCTGTCTCCTGTTATTGGAGGAGGAACTACTGCGATAAGGCACGTTATAGACATTGAAGCAAGTTACAGCGAAAGGATGGTAGTCTGCAATGCAGTACAATTCAAATATGTGGAGGGAGTATAGGGAAGGGAGGAGGTTACCGGAAGAACTGTTATAGGAGTTACAAATTATTGAAGATATTAGTCACCAACACATGCCATAGATAGAGAGTGTTGCAGAGTAGTGAGTCTTAGCACAACAGAACTTACTATAGGGGTGTTGATTGAGCCTGGCGTTGTGTCTGTTCGTGCTCCCCTTCCAGCACTGTATCTATGTCATGTTTTGTTAGCCGATGTTTGGAGGTCTGTCTTTGCTCTCTGCTGTGTTCACTGTGAGTGATCTTACCTCACTTCCAGATTTATTGAAGACTCCAAATCTCCCTTCCCTTTGTCTCCCTGGCTGATCAACCATCTTCAATGTGGCGATTAGCAAGACACCCAGCAGCTGGAAGTCTATTGAATCAGGACCTTCGTAATACCTACAGGAGTCAGAGGAATATACAGTACGGGAAATTAGACTGATCCAGTGAGAGATACACATGAAGAATGGCACTAGGTCCAACAGAGATCTGAAAAACCCTGTCTCCATCCCTGGCCTGTGCTTTTGTGTCTCTCTGGAGTGAAGACTTCAATTGGCTCAGAATCCGAGTAGATGCAAGAGTGAGAGATGCTGACAGAGGCAGCAATTAGACCCTCACAGTGAGGATACCACATAGAGAGAGTCTGAGTGATATCACCAGAGGGCAGGAAGATTTCATTATGAAACAATCATGTAGGAAGAGCAGGTTTAGGTTCCTGATGCCCTGGTATCAGTGCTCAGGAATGAGCAACCTTTGAGCAGGTGAAGTGATGATCTCGTGGTCTTATTGAGAGAGCATGTATCCAAAAGCTCACCCAATGTTCAGTGGAGGCAGGTTTAAATCCCACCATCAGAAATGGTGGAATTTGCGATCATCATTTATTTTTAAAACATTGTATTAACAATCCATGAATAAGTACAAAAACATTGCTGATGTCCAATAAAATTTTGTTCATCAAAAGTACACTTGGGGACACTCCCATCCTCGCGTGTCTGTACGACATCCCCACAGCAAAGTGTTTGCCTCTGAAATGGCCGAGCATGTTACTCAGTTCAAGGGCAGCTCGGGCTGGCAGGAAAGGCTGGTCAGCCAGAGACACCAACATCCCATACCTGAGTTAAAAATAAACCATTCGGATGGTCTCGCTGGAAGTGTGCTGGGACCAGGGTCCTGGCCAATCACGTTGGTAGGTTTAGGACAGGCTTGAAATTGACAGAGAGGATGCAGGGACAGGGTTCAGGTGAGAGGAGCTTTCCAAATCCAAATAGAAAAGGTGAAGCTTTGGAACAGCATGGGATGTGGCGAAGGCAAGCAGAAAGGAACAGGATGGGACCAAGTTTAACCATAACTGTACGTCAACGAATCAATTTGTGACAGGAAATTGTAGGAAACAGGAAATTATGGTGTTTTTTTTGTGAATAGACAAAGTCTCTGCCATAAGGTAGATGGATTTGTGACACAGAGATAAAAGAGAATTAGACACCAGGGTGACGTGGTTACAGGGTGAAAAAAGGTGGACATCAATATTCATGGTTCAAAACCATGTGCAAACTCAGGCAAAGTGGACAACGCTAACAATAATTGATAACAACGGCATTACAGGGAAACCATTTGGCAGCAGATTATGAACTAGAGTCAGTCTGAATGTAAATTCTGGCTACTACTCCTCCCAAGGACAAAAGCAGCAGAACAGTGTTAGGCCACTGAACAACATTTCATTGCTCAACACTTCATTAAACAGGAACTCATTGGAATTTTTAATAAAGGCATTATGACAATTCAGTGAAAATTCAAAATTCGTATAATCGTGACAATCACACTGACAACATTGATATTGGAAGGGACGTTCGGAGGTTTTTTTTTCAGTGTTTCTTTAAAGATCATATTGTGCAACTGGCTAGGGATGTAACTATGTCAGATCGACAGTTGTGTAATGAAACTTAGTGAATGAGTAATGTCACCTGGAGAGATCCTCTGGGAAATTGTGATAAAGTGCAGTTAAAGAAATATAAAATTTTTTAAGTGAATCACAGAAAGGACAAGCTACAACTAGAAACAAAAATTGCCAATTACATGAGTTTGAGAGGAGAACTGACCAAGCTACACACAATCTAACAGACTGAAACATCTGTGTGCATAAATGAACAGTGGTAAACATTTGAAGGATGTTGCATTGAAACAGACAAAACATCAACAAGAAACTCACACCTGTCCCTCACTCAGGACAAAATGGATCACATTAGATTATGAGGCTGAGAAGATCACCAAAAATTACTTAAAATCCTGAAGTGCGAGTGTGCTTTAGGAGTAAGTTTTAAAGGGTTTGCAAAGGGTCTGTTAGCAGGAGGAGGGCAGTTGGCAGAGGAATCCCTGTGAGGGTAGAATGTCACAATAGGAACAGGGAGAGGTGAAGGTGCTGGAGGTGGTGAGAGTGTTACAGAGAGTGGTCAGGGACTGAAGTGTGTTTCAAACTAAGTACGGGTTGTGCAGCTGGAGGGGTAGGGAGGGACATATGTATTTTTAATTTATTCATTAATGGGATGTGGGTGTCACTGCCTGGACTAGCATTCTCTGACCCCACTCTTAATTGCCCAGAGTCGGCCCTCTTGCTATGTCTGGAGTCAAATGTTGCCAGACCAGGTGAGAATATTTATTGTTCTTCCCTAAAGCAGGAAGTGAACCTGATGAGTTCTTCCTACTGATCAGCAATGCATTTATGGTGGTCTCACCAATGTCTTGTACAGATACAACATGACATTCCAACTCTTACTCTCCATGCTCTGCCCAATGAAGGTAACCATCCCAAACGCCTGCTTCAACAGCCTGCCTGCCTGTGACGCAACTTTCAAAGTACTGTCTACCCGCATCCCTGTAACTGATTGACAACACTACCCAGGCCTGACATTAACTGTACAAGTCCCACCCTGGTTTGTTTTCACCAAAATGGAACACTCACATTTATCTAATTAAATTCTATCTGCTATTTTTCAGCCCACTCTCCCAGCAGTGCTGTTAATCTTGTTGTATCATAGATAACCTTCTTCACTGTCCACTTTACCACCAATTCCAGTGTCACCCAAGAAACTTACTTACCAGAAACAAATATTCCCATCCAAACCATTTACCCCAAATGACAAACAGCAGGGGACCCACTACACCGCTGGTCACATGCCTCCAGTCAGAAAAACAACATGTCTCCCATCACCCTCTGTCTCCAACCATCAAGCCCAATTTTGTATCCAGTTGACTAGCTCCTCCTGAATGCCATATCCTTTTACACTGATCGGAGTTGTTACCCATTTAACCAAACAGAACATAGAACACAGAACAGTACAGCACAAGACCCTTCGGCCATGATGCCATGCCAACCATTTATCCGACTATAAGACCAAACTAACTTCCATACCCTTCATTTTACTATCATCCAAGTGCTTCTCCAAAGTCTATTAAATGTACCGAAAGTATCTAATTTTACTACCACCATTGTCAGTGCATTCCAACCACCTACCATTCTCCATCCTTTATCCATCCTCCCTTCACCTTAAAATTATACCCCTTGTATTAGCCATTTATGCCATAGGGAAAAAGTCTCTTACTATTCACTCTCTCTCTGTGACTCTCTTCATCTTGTTCACCTTTAACCACGTTGTCCCACCCCTTTCTTCACTCCAATGAGAAAAGCCTTAGCCCCCCTCAACCTTTCTTCATAAGAAATACCCTCCATTCCAGGCAGCATCCTGGTAAATTTCCTGTGTATGCTCTCTAAAACTTGCACATCCTTCCTGTAAACAGGGGACCAGAACTGAACTCAATTTTTCCAAGTGTGGTCTCACCAGGATGCTATAAAGATGCAGTAAAACCTCGCTGTTCTAAAATCAATCCCCTTGCTAAGGAAAGCCAACACAAATAATGCTTTTTAACAACCCTATCAATGTGTGAGGCAACTTTGAGGGATCTATGGACATGGACCCCTTAATCTCTCTGATCCTCCACACTGCCAAGTGTTGTGCCCTTTCACACTGTATTCTGTATTCAATTCCACCTTCTAGAATAAATCACTTCACACTTTTCCAGCTTGAACACCATTTGAGATTTCCAGCCCAGCTCTGTGTCCTGTCAATGTCCCATTGCAACCTACAACAGCCCTCCACATTACCCACCACCCACCACCAGATATGGCAAATTAACGAACCCACTCTCCAACATCCACATACAAGTCATTTATAAAAATCACAGAGAGCAGCGTCCCAAAGCCGACTGTTACAGACCCCACTGGTCACTGAGCTCCAGGCTCAATACTGTCCATCTGCTGCCATACTCTGTCTTCTCTGGCCATCCAAGCATGTATCCAGACAGATAGATTTCCCTGTATCCCATGCCTCCTTATTTTCTGAATGAGCTTCAACATATTCTGCCATATCTTCAAAGAAATCAATAAGGGTTGTGATGCATGACCTGCCCCTCACAAACCCCTGCTGACTGTCTAAAATTTAACTAAGATTTTCCAATCAGTCTGTCAGAGTCCTCTCCAATAATCTGCACACCACAGACATTAGACCAAATCTGCAATTCCCAGGATTCTACCTCCGTAACATCCCGACTCTACAAATCTTCCCTCCTCTGCCATGTTCCAAAAAGGGCACTGAGGGTGGTGGGGTTACAGAGATCTGGAAGAATATAAGGACAGGAGTTTTGCAGACCGTAGGAGGGTTGCAGTGCAAAAGGAGAATTCAGTAATTGTGTGGTTACATGGTAATGAACGCATTTGAGGAGGGGAGGGAGGAGGAGATTGTAGCGAATTGAAAGCTTTCAAAGTTAAGGTGTTTTATTAGGACTGCAAGAGGTTACTGAGTTGGGGAAGGTTTAAGTACTGGTGGATAATACAGAAAATGTCGTTTTGATTGCAATTTCAGGAAGAGATGCAGGAAGCTGGAGAGTATGGGGTCTGAACGAGGTTACACAAATGAGAAGAGTTGTCAGGGTGGAGGTGTTTACAGAGACAGCAATGGTCTGATCTGAAGCAGAGGAGCCAGATTGGGAGGGATGTGGGGACTGCAGGTGGTTGACAGGGAGGGAGGACCATAGGCGCACAGGAGGTTGCAGAAATGTGGAGAGCTGTAGGGCCTGCAGGAGTTCATGGAGATGAGGAGGTTGGGAGGATGGATCAGTTTACAAGGATAAGGATAGTGGAGGACAGTGCTGGTTTATACTGACAGGTACTATTATTAGGAATGGAGCAGATTACAGAGATAATGTAGTTTCTAGGCTGGAAGAAAAAAAAACACACATATGGAGGGTAGTCGTGACTGAACAGGTGGAGAGATGTCGAAATTCTTAGGTTCTGGTGTTATTTTAGACATGGAGGATGTGGAATCGGACAGATTTTTCCTGGAGATGAGAACAGCAATTTTGATGGAGACAGTTACACAGAAAAAGGAGCATTAGTAATCTCCTCCATTTGGCCTAAGTGGGCAAGTGTTGTAGGGGAGGTTATCGTTAACACAGATAGGTGTAAGAGTTGGAGAAGTTTATGCAGATGAGTAGATGGTGAAAATACTGGAAAAGCTTACACTGACAGGGTAGGTGATAGTGATGAGAGCATGTTACACAGACCGCAGTTCCTTTAGGAACTGAATTGGAACAGTCACAGGGCCTGGAGTGGGTTCAACAGATCGATGTGTGGCATAGACCTGATAGGGTCTCCACAGATTGATTCTGTCTTTAGGGCCGGAAGAGGTTCGGTAGATACGGAAACCTTAAACCCAATGTAAACCATCTTCAATTGCCAGATCAGAGCCTCAATATCCGTCATCAGCCAGGGATCCCTAAACCTGCCATTTTCCTTTAACCCTAACAGGTACATACTGACCGTGGATTTTCAGTATCACACTTTTAAAAGCCTCCCATTTTCCAGTCGTTTCTTTTCCTTCAAACAGACTCACCCACTCAACTCTGCTAGATCCTGCTTCATGGCCCCAAAACTGCCAGTGTTTCAGCATAGCTCCTTAACTGTGGACCTCTCCTATCATTTTCTGTAGTTATGTTAAAACTAACACAGTTGCGGTCACTGGACCCAAAGTGCCCCTCCGACTGACACTTCAGTCACTTGCTCATCTTGTTTTCTCAGGGATGCTCAATGTTGCGCCCAACTGAATAGAGTAGGACAGCCTATATATTGGTCAAGGAAACTTTCTTGACCCATTTGACAAATTGTTACCCATATGGTATTCTGAGGTCCCAAGTAAATCCAGGGAAATTAAAACCTCCAATCAATGCTACTCTCTTATTACTTATTCCAACACCTATCTACAATCTCTCTACACATCTGCACTTCTCATACCCGCTGACTATTTGTGAGTCTGTAATACAGTCCCAACAAAGTGACCACCCCTTCTTTCTAACTCCCAACCATATGGCCTCATTTGATTACTCTTTAGGAGTATCCTCTCTGAGCACTGTTGTTATGCTCTCATTTATCAAAAGCGCACTCCCCCTCCTCAATTACTTGTCTTTCTGTCACACTTGTACCTTCTGTATCCTGGAACACTGAGCTGTTATTCCTGCCCTTCTCTCAGCCATGTTTCTGTTATGGCTATAACATCCCAGTCCCCAGAGCCAATCCATGCTCTGAGCTCGTCTGCCTTACCAGTCAGGCCTCATGAAATAAATGTACTTTAAACCAGAAGTCTTTTCCCTCCCTTGACTGTGCCCCTGGATATCCTGAATAGGAAACGTGCTCTCGGTGGCTGGTGGATTTTCCTCTGACTGGCTGATGGTCTCTTTATTTTCATAATCCCCATTGTCCAGGTCACTTCTACCTCAGAAAGACCCCAATGATCCAAGACGTAAAAACCCTTCCCCCTCCACCAGCTCCTCAGGCACTCATCCATCCGACTCGTCTTTTTATTTCCATATTCACTACGAGCGGCACTGGGAGTAATCTGGGGCTCACTACCTTTGTAGTCCTGCTTTTTACCTTCTTACCTAACTCCTAATACTCACTTGATCAGATCCCATCCAACTGTATCTAGTCATGTGTACTGATGTGCACAATTACCACTGGTTGCTTGCCCTGTCCCTGGAGAAAGTGGCAAAACCTGACCTCCCTTTGGGAACAAGGCAGGGAAAGGGACTGAGGTGTAAGTTGGGAAGCACTTTGACAAAGTGACCACAACTGTATTAATTTGAAAACAGTTATGGAAAATGACAGGCCTGATCCACAAGTGAAAGACCAAAATTGGTCTGCTCCAATCCAGACGGTATTGGGCAAGAACTTTTAGCAGTTGATTGTGGAGAGTATTTGCAGGTAAATGGACCTCAGGCAGGTGGGAAACTATCAAAAGAAAGATAAAATGAGAGTTCAGTGTGAGGATATTTCTGTTAGTGCGAAGGACAATGCTGATTACAAGAAGGAAATTCTGGATGATTGGGGTATTGAGGTTCTGGTCAAGATAAAGGCGTCCATGTCATATATGGCCAGCTGGATTCCTCAAAGAACATTGTGGGTTCAGTAATACACTGAAGAGGGAGAGCAGGAGGGCAAGCAGGAGACCTGAGAAACCTTTGGCTGATAATGCTGAGGCAAATCCAAAGGAATTCGACATGAATACTAACGAGAGACGATTAACTAGAGACAGAATATGTCCCTTGAAGATCAATGGGATAATCCATTGTGAACCACAGGAGATGGTGAGATTCTTGACGAAAAATTCACATCAGAACTTAAAGACTGGGGAAGTCAGGGAAATGAAGTCTTCAAAAGACTCCGCATAACAAAACGGGAGGTGCTGGAAATTTTAAAACGCCTAAAAAAAGTCAAATTCCTGAGCTAATCATGTATATCTGAGGACACTGGGGAAACTCTGGAAGAATTGTCCCTTAAAGAGATATTTATATCAGTGACAGCCACGGGTGATGAGCTGGAAGCCTGGAGGGTGTTCACGTTGTGCCATTTATTTAAAACTTTTGCGAGGGAACTCAAGGCACCTAAAGACCAATTGGCTTGATGTTAGTGGTGCGTACGGTGTTGGAGGGGCTCTGAGGGACAGTAGTTACATGCATTTCGAACGGCGAAGGTTGATTAGGGACAGTTGACACAAAGTACACAAGTAGAGTCTCACAAACTTGCCTGAGTTTGTTGTAGAGGTGACTAAGAAGATAGAAGAAGACAGAACAGGAGACTGTGTCTATACTGACCACAGCAAGGCATTGGACAGGGTTTAGCGTGGAACACTGTTTAGTAAGGTTAGATCACATGGTTCAGGGAGAACTAGCCAACTGATACAACATTGGCTTGACAATAGGAACAGAGTGGTGGAGAGCGTTGTTGTGCAGACTGGGGGCCTATGACCAGCAGTGTGCCATAAGGAACAGTGCTGGGTCCACTGTTATGCATCATTTACAGAAAACATTTCAGTAAGAGCATAGGAGTCATTGTTAGTCAGTTTGTTGATAAACGTCCGGATAGAACACGGGTTATAGTGGTCAGGGAATACAGTTCTTGAAGGGGATCTCGAACAACTGAGCCAGTGGCCAAGGATGACCGATGGAGCTGAATTCAGGTGATGGATTCTGTCAAGACAAACCAGGGAGGACTAACACAGTTAATAGTCGGGCCCTGGGCAGTGCTGTCGAACATAGATAGACCAAGAATGCAGTTCCTTGCATGGTGCATCACAGTGGACAAGGTGGGGAAAGTGGAATTTGGCACACTTGCCCTCATGGGTCAGAGAATTGAATACATACGTTGGCACATCATGGTACGGCTGTACAAGGCATTGCTGGGTCCCCAGTTGGAGTACTGTGGAGAATTCTGATCATCCTGCTTTAGGAAGCATTTCCGGAAACTGTAAATAGAGCAAGGATTGACGAAGATGTTACTGATACAGGAGGGTTTTAGAGAAACGGAGAAGCCGATAAAGCTGGAAAGCAAAATGGGATGAGATAGCTTTGGCAGATAAGGTTAAGGAGATTGCAAAAAATTCTACAGCACACAAGTACAAAAACGCAACTAGAGAGACAATAGGCCCTGCAAAGATCAATAAGGCCGTCCATGTGTGGAAACCACAGGAGATGGGTAAGACCCTAAATGAACATTTTGTCAGAAATTACTGCAGACAAGTCAGTTAAAGAGACAGTGATGGCTTGAAAAGAGTTCCCATTATAGAAGAGGTAGTGCTGGAGGTCTTCAAACACAAAGGTAGAGAATGCCTTAAGTCCTGAATAAGTGTATCCCAGAACATTGTGATAAGTAGTGGCAGGGACAAGAGCAGACTATTTGTATCATTGTCCTTCGATGATACAAGTCGCAGGACGATGATTAAAAACACGAGGGATACAGGTAAGTGATTAGCCAGGGCAGTGGAGTCCATAACTAGATTGAATTGAAGTACAGAAAGGGGGAGGTGTTAGCAATTCTGCAAAGTCTAAAAATAGATAAATCTATTGGCCGGATGGGATTTATCCTCGGATTCTCTGGGAAGCCACGAAGGAGATTGCCAAGCCTTTGATTTTGATCTTTTTGTCATCATTGTTTACAGGAATAGTGCTAGAAGGCTGGAGGATAGCAAATGTTGTCCTTAGATTAGATTACATCCAGTATGGAAATAGACCCTTCGGCCCAACAAGTCCACACTCACCACATCTGATGAGATTTATTAGAAAGTTACCTGGTACGGAGGAAAGGTCTTATGAGAAAGGCTGAGGGACTTTAAGCTGTTTTTGTTCAAAAGAATGTGTTTGAAGTCAATTAATAGAGACATATAAGATAATCAGCAGGTGAGATGGGTTGGACAGTGAAAGCCTTTTCTCTTGGGTGGCGATGTCTACCAGGAGGGGAGATAGCTTTAAATTTAGTTGATGCTAATATTAATAAATAGATATGGGACGGATGCCAGAGGTAGGTTCTTTTTTCAGAATAGTCGGGGCATGGAATGCATTGCCTGCAACAGTGGTAGACTCGCCAATTTTAAGGGCATTTAAACGGTCGTTGGATAGGCATATGGACATGAATTTGAATAGTGTTGGCTACTTGGGCTTCAGATTGGTTCCACAGGTTGGTGCAAAATCGAAGGCCGAAGGGCCTGCATTGCGCTGTCATGTTCTGTGTGCTAGTGGGCATAAATATGAGATGGGAGAGAAGCACTTAAAAGAGATTTTAGGAGAAAATTTTCTACACAGACGATGGTGCAGTTATGGAATGAGCTTCCAGGGGAAGTGGTAGAGAAAAGTACAATTACAACATTAAAATACATTTGGGCAGGTACTTGGGAGGAGAAGGTTTGAAGGGATCCGGTCAAATACAGGAAACGTGACTTGTTCATGGACTCTGGTCAGCATGGACTAGTTGGATTGAAGGATTGTGCTGCATGCCTCTGTCTCCAGTTATTGGAGGAGGAGACTACTAAGATAAGGCATGTTGTCGACACTGAAGCAAGTTACAGCGATAGGATGGTAGTCTGGAATGCAGTACATTTCAAATATATCGAGGGACTATTGAGATAGGAGGAGGTTACAGAGATATAAACTGTTATAGGAGTTACAAATTATTGAAGACACTGGTACAAGACATGCCATAGATAGTGATGCAGAGTAGTGAGTCTTAGTACAACAGAACTTAGAATGGGCGGTGATTGAGCCTGGGGTGTGTGAACTGTGCTCACCCTCCAGCACTGTATCAGTGACATATATTGTCTGCCGATGTTTGGAGCCCTCTCGTTGCTCTCTGCTCTGTGCACTGTGAGTGATCTTACCTCACTGCAGGATTTATTGAAGGCTGCAGATCTCCCTCTCTTTTGTCTCTCTGGCTGACCAACTATCTTCAATGTGATGATGGACGAGACACCCAGCAGCTGGGAAGTTAATCGAGTCTGAACCTTCCTGAGTACCTACACGAGACAGGAATAGGCAGAATGGGAATTGTGCTGCCTCGTCTTTCTTCAGAAGAGTGAAACAGACAGAGACAGAGACAGAGTCAGAGACAGACAGAAAGCAAGATCCTAAGTGATATCACCAGAGTGCTGGGAGATATCAGGATCACACAACTGTGTTGGATTGACAGGTTTTGCTTCATGATGCACTGGTATAACCGATCAGGAATGAGCAACCTGTGAGCAGGTGAAGTGATGGCCTCGTGGTATTATTGCTGGAGCATGTATCCCAAACCTCAGCTAATGTTCGGGTGATACAGGCTGGAATCCCAGCATCAACAATGGTGGAATTTGAAATCACTAATTTTAAAAAATAGTAATTAACAATCGACAAGTAAGTATGAGACCATTGCTGATGACCAAAAAACCCAAACACTTGCCCTTTCGAGAAGGACATCTGCCCATCCTCACCTGATCTGCACGACATACCCACAGCAAAGTGTTTGCCTCTCACTGACCCGCTGAACTGGCTGAGAAAGATATTCAGCTCAAGGGCAGCTCCGGCTGGGCAAGAAAGGTTGGTCAGCCAGAGATACTTCATCCCATGCCTGATTTTAAATATAATCCTTTTGGATGGCCCCACTGGAACGGTGCTGGACCATTGTCCTGGCCGATCATGTCGGTAGGTTAATGGCCAAGGGTTTAAACTGCCAGAGAGGATGCAGGGACAGCGTTCAGGTGAAAGGAACTTTCCGAATCTAAAGGGAAAATGTGACACACGAAAACAGCATGGGGATCTGGCTGAAGATAAGCAAAAAGGAACAGGATGGGACAGAGTTTAAGTAAAATTGTACGTCAGTGAATAGATTTGTGACAATAAATTAAGGAAAGGAATACTTTTAATTGAATGGACAAAGTCGATGCAATAAGGTGGATTTGTGACAGAGATAAAGAGATTTAGACACCAGGGAAATATGGATACAGTGTGAACAAAAATATTCAGTGGTTTACAACCTTGCCGATACTCGGGCAAAATGTGTAATGCTAACAATAATGGATAACGAAGACATCACAAAGAAAGCATTTGGCATCAGAGCATGAAGTCGAGTCAGTCTGAATGTAAATTCTGGCTACTACTTGCCAAGGACACAAGCAGCAGAACAATTTTAGCCAACGAACTTTATTCCATTGCTCATCACTGTATTACACAGGAACTCATTGGATTTTAATAAAGGCATTGTGATAATTTTGGAAAACTTCAATATTTGTATAATCTGGACCAATCACACGGAGAACATTGATATTGGAAGAGGAGTTCGGTTATTTTTTTTTCAGTGTTTCGCTGTGCAACAGGCTAGGGATGTAACTATGTCAGAGCGACCGTGTGATGAACTTAGTGAATGTGTAACGTCACCGGGAGATCCTTCGGGAAATTGTGATAACGTACAGCTAAATACACAAAATGTTTTAAAGTGAATCACAGAAAGGACGAGCTGCAACTAGAAACAAAAATAGCCAATTACATGAATTTGAGAGGAGAACTGACCAAGGTAAACAGCCTAAACAGACTGAAATATGTGTTTGTAAATGGACAGTGGAAAAACATTTCAAGGAACAGTATAAAACACTCAACAGAAGGACATTCCATTGAAACAGTAAAACCCTCAGCAAGAAATCCCCACTGGTCCCTCACTCAGGACAAAAGGGATCATACTAGATTATGAGGCTGAGAAGATCAGCACAAAATACTTAAAATCTTGAAGTGAGAGAGTGCTTTAGGAGTAAATGTTAAATGGATTGCAAAGGGTCTGGTAGCAGGAGGAGGGCAGTGGAAGGGGAATCATTGTCAGGGTTTAATGACACGATAGGAACTGGGAGAGGTGAAGGTGGGAGGTGGTGAGAGTGTTATAGAGAGTGGTCAGGTCTAGAATGGTGTTACAAAACCAGTACGGATTGCTGCAGCTGGACTTGTTTCCAGAGGTACGGAAGTGCATAGGTCTTTTTATTTATTCATTCGTTGGATGTAGTTGTCACTGCCTGGACGAACATTCTTTGACCCGACTGCTAATTACCTAGAGGTAGCTCAGAGTCAGCCATATTGCTGTAGGTCTGGATCAGATTCCTAAAAGGAGGTAAGTGAACCAAATGAGTTCTTCTTACTGAACAACAATATTTTTATGATAGCCTCACCAATGTATTTTACAGATGCACCATTACATGCCAACTCTTACTCTCAATGCTCTCCCCAATGAAGGTAAACATCCCAAATGTCTGGTTCACCAGCCTGTCTACCTGTGACAACACATTCAAAGAACTGTGTACCTGCATCCCTCGGTCTCTGACTGACAACACCACCCAGGGCCCAAACATTAACTGTACAGGTCCCACCCTGGTTTGTTTCACCAAAATAGAACACTTCACATTTATCTAATTAAACTCCATCTGCTATTCTTCAGCCCACTATCCCAGCAGTACTGTTCATCATGTTGTAATATATACGATCTTCTCCACGAACCACTTTACCTCCAATGTCAGTGTCACCCAAGAAGCTTACTTACCAGGAAACCAATATTCCATCCAAACCATTTATCCAAATGACAAACAACAGGGGACCCACTACACCGCTGGTCACATGCCTCCAGTCAGAAACACATGTCTCCCATCACCCGCTGTCTCCTACCATCAAGCCAATTTTGAATCCAGTTCACTAGCTCCTCCTGAATGCCATATCATTTTACACTGATCTGAGTTTATCACCCAGCTTATCATACAGAACATTGAACGCAGAACAGTTCAGCCCAACACCCTTCGGCCATGATTTCATGCCAACCTTTTATCCAACTATAAGATCAAAATTACCTACATACCCTTCATTTTACTATTATCCATGTGTCTGTCCAAGAGTCTATTAAATGTCCCGAATGTGTCTAATTTTACTACCACCATTGGCAGTCCATCCAACCACCTACCATTCTCTATCCTCTTATCCATCCTCCATTCACCTTAAAATTATGCCGCCTTGTTACAGCCATTTATTCCATAAGAGGAAAAGTCTCTGACTATTCACTCTCTGTGTGCCTATCATCATTTTGTTCACCTCTACAGGGTTGCCCCACCCCCTTCTTCACTTCAATGAAAAAAGCCTTAGCTCCCTCAAACTTTCTTCATGAGAAATGTTCTCCATTCCAAGCAGCACCCTGGTAAATTTCTTGTGTACCCTCTCTGAAACTTGCACATCCTTCCTGTAAACAGGGGGCCGGAACTGAACACAATATTTCCAAGTGTGGTCTCACTAGGAGGCTATTAAGATGCACTAAAACCTCACTGCTCTTAAAATCTATCCCCTTGCTAAGGAAAGCCAACACAATATATGCCTTTTTAACAACCCTACCAACGTACGTGGCAACTTGAGGATCTATGGACATAGACCCCATGGTCTCTCTGTTCCTCCACACTGCCAAGTATTCTGCCTTTTAACCCTGAATTCTGTATTAAAATTCAATCTTCCAGAATGAATCACTTCACACTTTTCCAGATTTAACTCCATCTGCAACTTCCAGGCCAGCTGTGTCCTGTCAATGTCCCTATGCAATCTACAATAGCCCTCCACATTACCCACCACTCCAACAATCTTCATATGATTAGCAAACTTACATAAAACATAGAAAAATACAGCGCAGTACAGGCCCTTTGGCCCTCGTTGTTGCGCTGATCCAAGCCCACCTAACCCACACTCGTCCACTATCCTCCATATGCCTATCCAATGCCCGTTTAAATGCCCAGAAAGAGGGAGAATCCACCACTGCTACTGGCAGGGCATTCCATGAACTCACAACTCGCTGAGTAAAGAATCTACCCCTAACATCTGTCCTATACCTACTACCTCTTAATTTAAACCTATGCCCCCTTGTAATAGTTGACTCCATACGTGGAAAAAGGTTCTCATGGTCAACCCTATCTAAACCCCTAATCATCTTATACACCTCTATCAAGTCACCCCTAAACCTTCTTTTCTCCAATGAAAACAGCCCCAAGTGCCTCAGCCTTTCCTCATATGATCTTCCTACCATACCAGGCAACATCCTGTAAACCTCCTCTGCACCCGTTCCAATGCCTCCACATCCTTCCTATCGTATGGCGACCAAAACTGCACACAATACTCCAGATGCGGCCGCACCAGAGTCTTATACAACTGCAACATGACCTCAGGACTCCGGAACTCAATTCCTCTACCAATAAAAGCCAGTACGCTATATGCCTTCTTCACAGCACTATTTACCTGGCTGGCAACTTTCAGAGATCTGTGTACATGGACACCAAGATCCCTCTGCTCATCCACACTACCAAGTATCTGATCATTAGCCCAGTACCCCATCTTCTTGTTACTCTTACCAAAGTGAATCACTTCACACTTAGCTACATTGAACTCCATTTGCCACCTTTCTGCCCAGCTCTGCAGGCTGATCTATATCCCGCTGTAACCTGCCACATCCTTCCTCACTGTCAACAACTCCACCGACTTTCGTATCATTCACAAACTTGCTCACCCAACCTTCTAGCCCCTCCTCCAGGTCATTTATAAAAATGACAAACAGTAATGGTCCCAAAACAGATCCTTGCGGAACACCGCTAGTAACTACACTCCAAGATGAAACTTTACCATCAACTACTACCCTCTGTCGTCTTCCAGCCAGCTAATTCCTAATCCAAACCTCCAACGCACCCTCAATGCCATAACGCCATATTTTTTGCAGTAGCCTACCATGGGAACCTTATCAAATGCCTTACTAAAATCCATATACACCACATCTACTGCTTTACCCTCATCCACCTCCTTAGTCACCTTCTCAAAGAATTCAATAAGGTTTGTGAGGCACGACCTGCCCTTCACAAAACCATGCTGACTATCCTTGATCACATTATTCCTATCCAGATGTTCATAAATTCTATCCCTTACAATTCTCTCTAAGACTTGCCCACAACAGAAGTGAGACTCACCGGACTATAGTTACTAAGGTTATCCCTACTCCCCTTCTTGAACAAGGAACCACATTTGCTATCCTCCAGTCTTCTGGCACTATTCCTGTAGACAACGAGGACATAAAAATCAAGGCCAATGACTCTGCAATCTCCTCCCTTGCTTCCCAGAGAATCCTAGGATAAATGCCATCAGGCCCAAGGGACTTTTCACCCTTTCCAGAATTTCCAACACCTCTTCCCTACATACCTCAAAGCCATCCATTCTAATTGTGACTCAATATTCACTTCGGCAACAATGCCCTGTTCCTGAGTGAATACTGACGAAAAAGTATTCATTCAGTATCTCCCCAATCTCTTCAGCCTCCACACGCAACTTCTCATTACTATCCTTGACTGGACCTATTCCTACCCTAGTCATTCTTTTATTCCTGACATACCTATAGAAAGCCTTTGGGTTTTCCCTAATCCTACCAACTCAGGACTTTTCATGTCCCCTCCTTGCTGCTCTTAGCTCTCTTTAGATCCTTCCTGGCTACCTTATAACTCTCAATTTCCCCAACTGAACCTTCACGCCTCATCTTTACATAGGCCGCCCTCTTCCCTTTAACCAGGTAACCAATTCCATATTAAACCACAGCTCCCTCACATGACCCTTTCCTCCCTGCCTGACAGGTACATACTTATCAAGGCCACTCAATAGTTGCTCCTTGAACAAGCTCCATATATCGATTGCACCTTTCTCTTGAAGCCTATTTTTCCATCCTAAGTCATGCCTCACCGCACATAATTTCCCTGCCCCCCAGCTATAACTCTTGCCCTGCAGTGCACACTTATCCCTCTCCATCACCAGATTAACAGTCACCGAATTGTGATCACTGTCCCCAAAGTGCTCACCTACCTCCAATTCTAACACCTGGCCTGGTTCGTTACCCAGAACCAAATCCAGTATGGCCTCACCTCTTACTAACCCACTCTCCAAACTCCACATCCAAGTCATTTATAAAAATCACAGAGAGCAGAGTCCCAGAGCCGACTGTTACAGAACACCACTGGTCACTGAGCTCCAGACTCAATACTGTCCACCTGCTGCCACCCTCTGTCTTCTCTGGGCCATCCAATCCTGTAACCAGACAGACAGATTTCCCTGTATCCCATGCCTCCTTATTTTCTGAATGAGCCATCAACGTATTCGCTCATATCCTCAAATAATTCAATAAGATTTGTGAGGCATGACCTGCCCCTCACAAACCTGTGCTGACTGTCTCTAATGAAACGATAGTTTTCCAAGTAGTCATAAATCCTGTCTTTAGAGTCTTTGCCAATAATCTGCAACCCACAGACATTAGACTAAATCTGTAATTCCCAGGATTGTACCTCTGTAACATGGCCCGGACTCTACAAAACATCCCTCCTCTGCCAGGTTCCCCAGAAGGGCACTGGAGGCTGGTGGGGGTTACAGAGACAGGGAGGGATATCAGGACAAAAGGATTTTGCAGACATTAGGAGGGTTGCAGTGCCAAAAGGTGACTTCAGTGATTGTGAGGTTTCATGGTGATGAAGGTAGTTGAGGAGGGAGGGAGGGAGATTGTAGGGAATTAAGAGGTTTCACAGTTTAGGTGCTTTGTTAGGGCTGCAAGTGGTTACTGAGTTGGGGAGGTTTAAGCACTGGTGGATATTACATAAACATGTGGTTTTAGTTGCAATGCAGGAAGAGGATTCAGGAAGCTGGAGAGTATGGGTCTGAACGAGGTTACACAAATGAGAAGAGTTGTCAGGGGTGGAGGTGTTTACAGAGACAGCAATGGTCTGATTTGGAGCAGAGGACCCAGATTGGGAGAGATGTGGGGACTGAAGGTGGTTTCACAGGGAGGGAGGACCATAGGCCCACAGGAGGTTACAGAAATGTGGAGAGCTGTAGGGCTGACGGGTTCAAGGAGTTGGGAATGCTGGCAGGGATAGAGAAGTTTACCAGGATAAGGATGTTTGTACGACAGGGCTGGATCACACAGACAGGGACTGTTTTAGGGAACTGAGCAGATTACAGAGATAAAGAGGTTTGTAACATCTGGCGGAACAAACAGAGATATGGAGGTCATCGTGACTGAAGATGTTTATAGATATAGGAAGGCTTAGGTTCTGGGGGTTAAGGAGGGTGTGGAATCTGGATTCGTTTTTCAGAGATTGGGGGTAGCAAGTTTGGTTGGAGACAGTATCACAGATAAGGGAGTATTACACAAACAGGAGGAAGTTCCTGCGGTAGGGAGGGTTCGAGTGGAGAGTGATGTTTACACAGATAGGGGTGTAAGAGCTGGAGAAGGTTATGGAGATGCGTAACTGGATGGAGATACAGGAGGAGCTTACATTGACACGGTGGGTGATAGTGACGGGAGAATGTTACATAGTTAATGAGTCTTGTAGGAAAGGACCGGGTGAAACACAGGCATTGGAGTGGGATCTACAGATCGGGAGTGTTGCAGGGACCTGAGAGGATAACACAGATAGGGATGCTGGTAGGGACTCCACAGACTGATGGCATTTTAGGGACTGGAAGAGGTTTTGTACACAGGGAGGGCTGTAAGACTGCAGGAGCTTATGGAGAATTGAAGATTTGGAGCAGTTCACAGAGGGAGGGTTCTCCGACAGGAGTAGGTCACAGATAGTGAGGGTTGTGTTGCCTGAGTAAGTTAAAGAGAGGGGAGTTTTCGGGTCCAGAAGAGATTACACTGACAGGGACAGTTGAAGAGAATGAAGCAAAAATGCCTGGAGAAGGTTACACAGATAGGGAGGTGAGTAGGGACTGAAGGTGAATACACAAACATGGAGGGTTATATTGTTAGACGGAGCTTAGAAGGATAGGGACTGGTGTCGGGATTTACACAGATAGGAAGGTTGTGTTTTTGGAGAAGGTTACAATGACACAGACAGTGGGAGGGAGTGTTAATGGACTACAGAAGAGCTCAGAGAGAATGAATTCTGGGAGTGGAATAGATTACAGACACAGAGATGGCTGGCGGGTTGAAGAGAGCTTCTCCAGATCCTCAGTGCTGTAAGGCTGGAGGGAGGTTACAATAATAAGGGTTTCCTACACTTAATGACGTTTTTGATATAGAGAAAGTCTCAGAACGGGACTGTCAAAAGGAGGTACACACAGTCCAGATGGGTTTACAGTGATATAAATGTTTTTTGGGGGGGGGTGGGGGGGGGTTCAGGATGGAACAGTGATTGGGAGTGATGTAACCAATGACAACAGTTATAAGGATTGTTCTAAAAGCAGGAAGAGGTGGCAGTCATATCGATCATGGTAAGGACTGGAGAAGCTGACATCGCCAAGGAGTGTTTTAGAGACTGTTGGAGATTACACATATAAGGAGAGTATTGGGGATGAGGCAAGGTTCAAGAGACAGGGATGGTTGACAGGACTGGACAATAACCTGAATAGAATCTCCACAGTGTGGAAAAAGGCCATTTGGCCCAACAAGCCCACACCAACCCTCTAAAGAGATCCTAACCAGACCCATCCCTCTCCCTGTCCATTAAACCCTGCATTTCTCATGATGAACTCACCTAAAGCACACTTTCCTGAATACTACGGTCAATTTATGACCGACAATCACGTATCGTGCAAATGTCGAGCTATGGCAGGAAACTAAAGCACCCGGAAGAAACCTACACAGTCAGCGGGGAGAACATGCAAAGTCCACACAGACAATCGGCCAAGGCTGGAATTAAAGCCAGGTTCCAGGCACAGTGAGGCTGATTATACAGAGCACTGCAGAGATTGGACTAGGTCACAAAGTTCACAAGGTTTATTGGAACAGGAAGAGAATATAGTCAGGGACAGGATAAGGTTCCATAGATGGTGTCCATGAGAGGGACTGGAGGAGGTGAACGCAATAGGGAGGGTTGTGGATTCTCTCTACAATTAGAGTTAGGGACAGTTGGGGAGACTGGATGAAGTTAGTCATACTCAGAGTTGTACACATTGGGTGAGGTTACTGAGTTAGCAAGGATTCTTTGGACTGGCTGAGGTTATCGACAGAGGCAGTTGTGAGAATGAGAGTTGTTACAACAACTGAGAGGATATTTCAGGTACATGGATGGTTTTAGTGGCTGCAGGATGTTCGAGAGCTAGGAAGGCTAGTACTGACTGGAGGTGGTCAAAGGTACGGAACATTGTAGTGTTGGGAGTTAGTCACAGAGACAGAGAAGATTGAAGAGAGAGAGAGAGGGGCATGGTTACAGATCTCGGGAGCGGTCAGGAAGCTTCAGAACATTACATAATGGGAGGGTTGGTAGGAAACGCTGTACAAACAGTGAGGTGAATTGGATGATGGAAGGTTAGAGATAATGAGGTGCTGTAGGACAGGATGGAGGACTGCTGTTGGGATTGGAAAAGGTTACAGCAACGTGATTGGGCTTAGTGCTGGACAAGATGACAGACATAAGTATTTTTAGAGTGTTTCGGTGATAGTAGTCCTAACACTAGCTTTCAAAGTCATTTTGGTAAAATAAGGATAGGGCAGAAGTGAAGACGCCAAATTTGTGGAAGCCCCATCATCATTAGAATATTACTGTCACTGGGCATTATCACTACCACGAGACAGGATCTGGCAAACACAGACCGGGAGGAACTTTTTGCTGTTGGGTTCACACTCAGAAACAGGAAGTATGTTAAATTGATACAGGGAGAATTCAAGGCCAGTGTGTTCTGCGAAGAGTGAATGACAAAGGCAGTAACTCCAGTGAATACTGGTCAAGCGATATCCTGAGCTTGATGAAGGAAATACAAGGCGATGAAAACAGGCAAAGACCGACCAACATATAGATAGTGCAAGGCAATCCTTAAAATGACGGGCAAATAATGGGCATGAAATATCCTTGGCAGATACTGTTAAGGAGAGGCCACAGGGAATTTAATGAGTACAGTTCGAGGAAGAGGATTCCCAGGTAAACAGCGAGGCTTGTTAGAAACCAAAGGGCCAATCTGTAATGGAGCCAGTGGAAATCGGTGAGAACTTCAATGAATACTTCCCATCTGTATTCACACAGGAGAAAGACATTGTCACCGGGGATTTCAGTTGGGACGGTGAGGTTCGAGAACAAGAAAAGATGAATAAGGAGGAGGTATTAAATGTTTTCACAGGCATAAAGGTGGAGAAATCCCCAGTGCCTCATGAAATGTATCCCAGGCTGCTATGGGAGGTAAGGGAGAGATTGTTGGGCCCCTGGTGGATATATATAAAACTTCGCTGGCCACAGGTGAAGTGTTGAATGACTGGAGGGTCGCTAATGTGGTTCTTTTGTTCAAGAAGGGCAGCAGGGATAGGCCAGGTAATTACAGAGCAGATAGTCTGACAGCAGAGGGAGGGAAATTATTGGAATGAATTTTGAGGATGAATCAACACTTCCAAAGGCAAGGATCACCTCTGCAGCAGCATCACAGATTTGGAAGAGTGAGATACTGTCTGAGGAATTCAGTTCAGTTTTTTTTGAAATGGTGTCGAAAAATATTGATGAGGGCAGTGCAGATGATGTGGTTTACATGGACTTGAATAAGGCCTTTGACAAGGTCCCTCGTGGAAGGCTGGTCCAAATGTAAAGAGCCAATGGGATCCAAGGCAAGTTGGTAATGTGGATTAAAAAAAACAGTGGATAGACTTCTCGTGTTTGGAATTCTTTCATCAGTGGGTGCACCACAGGGATCTGCGCAGGAAGCATTGCTGGTTATTTTGTGGAATAATAACTCCGATGTAAAAACAGAAGGAATCATTAGTAGGTTTGCAGATGACATGAAAGGTGAGGGATGGTCTCAGGGTGCAGTCAGATATCAATCAGATGATAAACTGAGCAGAGTAATGGCAGATGGAGTTTACTTCTGATCACTGTGAGGTAATGCACTGTGGGAAGTCTCATAAGTGAACGATATACATCATGAATAGTAGGTCCTCCTGGAGTACTGAGGAACACAGGGACATTGGTGAACAAGTTTCTGGACGTCTGAAGGTGTCAGCATAAGTGGACCTGAACTGGGAGCAGGAGCGGGACCCATATCCTGGTGGGGCGATTGTTAGAGCTGCTTGAGAGGATATAATCTGATCTGGCAGGATGTTGCAACTTAAACAGTTGGAAGGCCAGAAAGAAGATTGAGGTTGGTGCACAAGTTAAAGAGAGCAATTTCAGCAGACAAGGCAGGCACGAATCTAGCAAGAAATGGGGGAGGGGTGGAAACTGATGATTAACCTGCATTTACTTCAACGCAAGGGACCTGATAGCTAAGGAGAATGACCTCACGGCATGGATTGGAACATGGGACTGGGAGATTATAGTTACTACAGAAACACAACTGAGGGAGGTTGAGGACTGGCAGCTCATTGTTTCAAGTTGGAGATGCTACAGGAAGCTTCGAAGGGGAGGCAAGAGAGGACGTGTGGTGGTGGGTTTTGATTGCATGAATCATCCCAGTAGTACTTAGAGAGGATATTCCGATGTTATCACCCAGTGAACCTATGTTTGTGGAACTGAGAAATAAGAATGGGTCATCACTCTGACACGATTGTCCCACTGACCCCGAATAATCCGTGGCAGAGTGAAGAATAAATATATCAGGAGATCTCAAATATCAATCATAATAATAGGACTGTTATGGTTGGGGTTTTCAAATCTTCCAAATCTAGACTGGGACTGTCAGTGTTCAGTGTTTGCAAGGGAGGAATTTGGTAATTGTGTTCCAGAAACTCCCAATTAATATGAAAATGGTCTGAAAAGAGAAAGGGGCAAAACCTGACCTTCCCTTGGGTATTAAGGTCGGGAAAGGGACTGAGGTGTGAGTGGGAAAGCATTTTGCCAAAGTGACCACAATTCTATTAATTTGAAAACAGCTTCGGAAAGGACAGGCCTGGTCCACAGGTTCAAGTCATAAAATGGGGCCTGACCAATCTTGATCGTGTTAGCCAGGAACGTTCAAAAGGTGATTGGGGAGTCTATTTGCAGGGAAAGGGAAGTCTGGCAAGTGCGAATATTTCAAGATTGAGACAAATTGAGCGATCACCACCAGCAGGTTCCTGTTTGTGTGCAACTCAATGCTGACAGCATTAGGAGACACTGGCTGTCTATTGAGGGTCTGGTCAAGGAATAGAGGCTACGTGTCAGGTACAGCCAGCTGGATCAAGGGAACCTCTGAGGATCACAGGGGCTGTAGGAATATACTTGGGTGGAAATCAGGAATGCAGAAAGGGTACATGAAATAGCCTTGGCAGATAATGAGAATAAGAATCCAAAAGTGATTGTATTAATATATTGAGTAAAAGAAAACTCGAGACAAAATATTGCTCCTTAAAGATCAATGAGGGCATGGATGTGTGGAACAGCAGGATATGGCTAAGACATTAAACACATTTTTTACTCCAGAACTTACTGTGGACAAAAACTGGGGAACTCAGGGAATAAGAGTAATACTTTAGTCCATATTTGGAGTTCGCTGCAATTCCAGTATCCCCAAGATAGGAAGGATGTTGTGCAATTTGAATGTGTTCAGAAAAAAATCACAAGATGTTGACAGGGTTGTTGCTGAATAAGTTGTGGTTATTTTCTCCGGAGCGTCGGAGACTGAGGGGTGACCTGACAGAGGTTTATAGAAACATGAGGGGCATGGATTGGGTAAACATTCAAGGTCTTTGCCCAAGGGTTGGGAAGTCCAAAACTAGAGGGCAGAGGTTTAAGGTTAGAGGGGAAAGGAATAAAAAGGGACAGCCTTTTCATGCACATGGCGATGTGTGTATGGAATGGGCTTAGAGAGAAAGTAGCAGATATTGATACTATGACAACTTTTAAGAGATATCTGGATGGGTTTATGAATAATAAGGGTTTAGAGGTACATGGGCCAAGCGCTGTAAAATGAGATGGATGTACTTACATCTTCTGGTCAGCATGGGCGAGTTGGACTGAAGAGTCTGTTACTATCCTGTACATCTCTATGCCTTGAAAAGAGGGCATGTTATAGAAGAGGTGGTGCTGGAGGTTTTAAAACACAAATTTATGGAAAGCCCCAGGACCTGATTAAGTGTATCACAGGACATTGTGTGATGGCAGGGAATAAATTGTGAAGCCCCGAGCAAAGATATTTGTACCACTGACAGCCCTGTGTGATGGGCTGGAAGGCTGGAGGGTGGCATTGTCAGCAGTGAAGGAGGTTTTTTGAGATTACAAAGGGATCTTGATGAAATGGGTGAATGGGCTGAAAAACTGTAGATGGAATTCAATCTGAATAAATGCAAGGTAAAATAAACAATTGCAGAGCTTATACAATTAATGTTAGGGCCTCGATTAGTGTTTTAGAGCAGAGGGACCTCTGGGTTCAGGTACATAATTCTTGAAGTTTGCATCACAGGATGGATAAGACAGTGCTTGGCATGCCTGACTATTGCTCAGTCCATTGAGTGTAGGATTTGGGACGTCATGTTGAGATTGCACAGACATTGGTGAGGCCTGTTCTGCAATACTCTGCCCAGTTCTGGTCGCCCAGTTATAGGGAGGATATTATTAAGCTGCAGGGGATTCGGAAAAGATTAACCAGGGCGTTGTTGATATGGAAGGCTTGAGTTCTGAAAAATGATTGGATTGGGTGAGTCTTTTTTTTTTACAGGAGTCTGGATGTTGAGACGTGATGTTATAAAAGTTTATTTTAAAAAATGAGTTTTTTAGATCGATTAAATGGTAATTGTCTTTTCTGTAGGATGGGGGAGTCTCAAAAGGAGAGACCACAATTTAAA
Organism: Hemiscyllium ocellatum; assembly: GCF_020745735.1. NCBI lineage: Eukaryota > Metazoa > Chordata > Chondrichthyes > Orectolobiformes > Hemiscylliidae > Hemiscyllium > Hemiscyllium ocellatum. The sequence continues at coordinate 372,618 of NW_026869060.1, forward strand.
GTTTAGAAGAGTGAGATGTTCAAAAAAAAGGCATGGGGGCAAATTGTTACACAGAGGGTGTTTTGATTGTGGAATGAACTTCCTGAGGAAGGGTGGATGTGGGTACAATTACAACGGTTAAAAGACAGAGATACTAAACGAGTATTTTTCATCAGATTTTACTGTGGAAAAGGATATGGAAGATATAGAATGGATGGTGACACCTTGCAAAATGTCCATATTACAGACGAGCAAGTGTTGGATGTCTTGAAATGCATAAAGGTGGATAAATTCCCACTTCCTGATCAGGTGTAATCGAGAACTCTGTGGGAAGTTAGAGAAGTGATTACTGGACCTCTTGCTGAGATATTTGTATCATAGATTGTCATAGGTGAGACGCCGGAAGACTGTAAGTTTGCAAACGTGGTGCCACTTTTTAAGAAGAGTGGAAAGGAAAGCCAGGGAATTGCAGAGCAGTGAGCCTGACCTCGGTGGTGGGCAAGCTGTTTGGAGGGAATCCTGAGGGAGAGGATGTACATATATTTGGAAAGGCAAGGACTGATTAGGGATAGTCAACATGGCTTTATGCATGTTTCACAAACTTGATTGAGTTTTTTGAAGAAGTAACAAAGAGGATTGATGAGGGCTGAGCGGTAGATGTGATCTATATGGACTTCAGTAAAACGTTCGATAAGATTCCCCATGGGAGACTGATTCGCATGGTTCGATCTCATGGAACACAGGGAGAACTAGCCATTTAGATACAGAGGTAAAAACAATGACTGCAGATGCTGGAAACTAGATTCTGGATTAGTGTTGCAGGAGGAGCACAGCAGTTCTGGCAACATCCAAAGTGCAGCAAAGTCGACGTTTCGGGCAAAAGGCCCTTCATCAGGAATAAAGGCAGTGAGCCTGCAGCGTGGAGGGACTCCCTGAGATTCTTGCAGAGAGAGAGGAAAACTTCTTCAAGGCAGGCATCCTTGCAAGAGGATTCGCAGTCCGTTAAAATCAATGAGGTAAAAACAATGACTGCAGATGCTGGAAACCAGATTCCGGATTAGTGGTGCTGGAAGAGCACACAGCTTCCATGTCTTTCTCCACAGTAAATCCGAACACAAAATATTTGTTCAGTATCTCCCCCATCAGCAGTGATTCCACACAGACAGCCGCATTGACCTTTCAGGGCCCGATTCTCTCCCGAGCTCATTTTTAGCCCTTGTTGAAACTTATCGAAATTTCAAATATCCCTCTACTGCAACTAGCCTTCCCTACCCTTATCTATTCTGCATTTATGGTCACACCAAAATGCAGAATCCAACAGATTTAAAATATTCCCTTTTTCTAAAATCATGTGTCTCCCATTGTTTCTAAGCATCCAGTTATCATTTGTTGTCATATCCTTTAAAACACATTCCAGCACGTTCCCGACTTACTGTCAGGCTAACACTATTTGGTTTCAGATTGACAGCAGAAAGGGGTGAGGGAGTTCTTGTTTATCAATCTGAAAAATGTAGCTTACGGATCAGCAGGTAATAGAGAAGGCAAATCAAATGGTGGCACTTGTTACAGAGGGAATGTCTGAAAATAGGGAGGTCTTGGTAAAATGATGCAAGGTACAAGTCAAACCACACCTAGGTTATAATGAACAGTATGCGTGCCCTAAGGAAAGACATTCTTGTGTTGGAGGCAGGCCAGGGAAGGTTCACTCGGCTGATCCTGAAGATAGTGGGATTTTCCAATGAGCAGAGGTGGAGAAGATTGACTTGGAACCCATTGGGGTTTTGTAGAATAGGAGAGAAATTGAATGAAACATCCAGGATTGTGAGGGGCTTTGACAGGGTAGATGCCGTTAAGTTAGAAAATAGAACAGTACAGCACAGTAATAGGCCCTTCGGCCCACCATGGCTGTGCTGACCATGATGCTATTCTAAACTAATCCCACCTGCCTGCACATGGGCGATATACCTATATTCTCTGCCTGTTCATGTTTCTGTCTAAATGCCACTTCATAACTTTGCTCTCATTGCCGCCTCTCCCACCTCCTGAGCAGCTTCCACCCTCTCGGTAAAGAAAACTGGCCTCATTCATCTCACTTAAAACTTCTCACTCTCACCTTAAACCGAGGCGCCCTGGTATTTGATATTTCGACATTGGAAGAAGGAGTCCAACTATCCACGCCTCTCCTAACGCTATATACCTGTACCAGGTCACCCCTCATTCTCTGATATTCTCGCACAACAATTCAATGGGTCCAACCTCCTTACAGTAAACACATTCTCGTTCAGGCAACATGCTGCCAACCCTCTGCTGCAACCTCCCCAGAGCCTCCACATCCTTCCTGTAGTGTGGCGATGAGAACAACACGCAACCTTCCAAACATGGCCGAATGAAGTTTCATTCAGTCACAACATGACATGCAAACGTCTGCACTCAATACTGTGACCAATGAAGGTAACCATACCATACTCCTCCTTTACCACCACATCCTCCTGTGTTGTTATTTTCCGGGAGCTACGGATTTCCATCCAAGGTCATCTGTTTATCAATGTTTCCAATTAGTCAATTAGTGTTCCTCTCTCTTCCATTTGACTTGATAAATGTATCACTTCACACTTGTCCCGATGAAATTTGATTGGCCATTTCTCTGCACAGCGTTCCAGCTGACCTACACACTGCTGCAACCTTTAACACTCCTCCTCACTATCCACAATTCCCCTAACTATCCCTAATCATTACATGCCTTTCCAAATGTATTCTGCAAAATTCGAATCAAACTGTTGACCTTTTCATCTGAATCACAGATATAAATTACACACAGACATCGCAGCACTGATCCTTGTGAAACACCATTGGTCACAGACTTCTAATTAGAAATTGATCACTCCACATGCCTCTGTCTACTATCACCAAGACAATATTGCATCCAACTTACCAACGAGCATGGATTGTGATTTGTTCTTCCAGATGCCCCTTGCTATTTGTAAGCTGTCCATTCAAAATGACTCTATGTTTTGATTCCCAGATTAAATTGGCTGTCTCACTAATGCACTGATTGCATCCTTTCTTCACAACAAAATGGGACATTGTTTGGTTTTTTGTTGATCTGCCTAAATCCGTACAACCCCTTCAATAATCACATTGCTGTCATGGTCATTGTGCAGCCACCGCTCACAATAACAGTTCGATCATATCTGTTCTCTTCTGTTAATGCTGTCGTTCCATCTGCCTTGTTGCAAATGCATGGCGCGTGTCACCGAGAGAGGGCCTTGGAGGGATGGATAGAGGTCACACAGTGGGAGAGATGTTTGGGGCACGACAATGTTGCAGGGTTAAACATAGTTACAGTTGCTACAGAAGGTTTGCAGGAGAAAACATTTCATTGTTTGGAGGAAGTTAGAGAGATAAAGCGTCTTTGATTAGACTTCAGAGAAAGGGATGTGTGTAGGGTTGTGGATCGTTACATGGACTTTGTTGATCAGGGTGTAGAAACATTCACATGATTCCAGGATGTCATACATTTAACGACAGTTGTGGGATCTGGAGAATATCGCAGTGATAGGGAGGGTGGTATGGACTGGAGAATGTTACAGGGAAAGGGAGGGTGGTATGGACTGGAGAATGTTGCAAGCACATGGAAGATGATACAAACAGGAGAATGTTGCACGGATATGGAGGAAGCTGTAGACCGAATAAACTTAGAAGGAGAGGTAATTTTATGCACTGGAAGGTATGTCAGAGAGAGTGAGTGGTGTGCATGCTGCAAAACACTACAGGGATAAGGAAGCTTGTAGAGACTGGAGGAGAGAGTCATAGAGAGGCTTGTGAGAGACCAGCTTCACTTATGAGCATAGGATGTGCTAGAGTAAGCAGAATCTTTTGCAGATATAAACGACGATACAATGGCCACAAAGCAGTCACACCTATACATAGGTATATAGGAACTGAAGGACTTAAAGAGGTTACACAGACTGGGAGTGTTGTATGCAGTGGAGGAGATTAAACTGATAGGGACGGTTTTAGAGATTCAACAATGTTAGGAAATAATGAGAGTTGCAATGGTGATAGCAGGTTTCAACAATTCAGAGGATATAGATCTGAAGGAGCTTTGTCAGTTAGTGATGGTACAGTAAAGGGATTGTAGTGGCTTCCCTTTCATAAGCAATCCATAAGCACTTAAAACAGCCTGTTTGACATGTGCATTATCTCTCGACCATTCATCAGACAGCACTGCAAATACTTCACTGCCTCCGCCTACCAGCTTAGACTGAACTAGCATTACCCAGAAGACCTCGGGCCACTCTATCTGTCTGTGCAATTTTTCAAATGAAATACAGAGTTCCTTGACAGTAGAGTCACAGGAAGTCACTTGGTATGCATTCCTTTACTGGTCAGAGTATTGAATACAGGAGTTGGGAGGTGATGTTGCGGCCGTACAGGACAGTGGTCAGGCAACTTTTGGCATACTGCATGCAACTCTGTTCTACTTCCAATCAGAAGAATGCTGTGAAAATTGAAAGGTTTCAGAAAAGATTTACAAGGATGTAGCCAGGGTTGAGCTATAGGGAGAGTTGAACAGCTGATGGTTGTTTTCCCTGGAGAGTCGGAGGCTGAGGGTGACCTTATAGGGGTTTATAAAATCAAGAGGGACATGGATAGGGTAAATAGACAAAGTATTTCCCCTGGGGTGTGCGAGTCCAGAATTGTAGGGCAAGGTTTAGGGTGAGAGGAGAAAGATATAAAAGAGAACTAAGGGGCAACTTTTTCACGCAGAGGATAGTACATGTATGGAATGAGCTGCCAGAGTAAGTGGTGGAGGCTAGTACAATTGCAACATTTAAAAGGCACCTGGATGGGTGTATGAATAGGAAGGGTTTAGAGGGAGATGGGCCGGGTGTTAGCAGGTGGGATTACATTGGGTTGGGATATCTGATCTGCAGGATGAGACCGTGAATGGGTTGTGGAACCTGGATGATGTTATGATTTGAACAACAGGTAACTTTTGATTGGATCTTTCAGCCAATCTTACAGATGGTACAATTGCAACATTTAAGAAACGTTTGGATGGATATGTGAGTAGAAATAGTTTGGAGGGATATAGGCCAGGTACTGGCAGGTGGGACTAGACTGGGTTGGAAAATCCTGTTGGCATGGATGCGCTTGACTGAAGGGTCTGTTTCCATGCTGTACGTCTCTATAACTGTAAGATCGGCTGAATGCTCCATTCAAAAATTACCTGTGGTTCAAATCATAATACCCTCCAGGTTCCAAAACCCATCCTCGGTCACATCCTGAGGTTCTATGAATCCCCCAACCTCCTGCAGGTCCCAAGTCCCTTCCTACATTTGTACCACCCTCCAGGTTCTGCAGCCCTTCATACCTCGTAACATGGCCCAGACTCTCCAACTCCTCCTTTGTATGCAATGTTCCGCAGAAGGGCATTGGAGAATGGTGAGGGTTAGAGAGATATGGAGGGACATCAGGATTTTGCAGACATTAGGAATGTAAGGACCTGAGGAGGTTTCACGGTTTATGAGTGTTGTAGGGACTGGAGCAACTTACAAAGGTAGGGATAGTTTGAGATTGAGGATTCTGAAGAAAACCTTTATGTGGTTAAAGGCAGAATTCTTAGCAGCGTGCAGGTACAAAGGGATCCTGTGTCCTTCAGGACACCACCCAAGTTGACAGGGTGTTAAGAAGGCGGATGGTGGGTTGGCTTTCATTAGCAGGGGGATGAGTTTAAGAGATGCGAGATTTTGCTGCAGTTCTACAGAACCCCAGCTAGACCACACTTGGAATATTGTGAACAGTTCTGTTCGCTTCATTATAGGAAGGATGTGGAAGCTTTAAAGACGGTGCAGAGGAGATTGAGCAGGCTACTGTCTGGACTGGAGGGCATGCCCATAGAAGGTAGGTTGTAGAAGCTGGGGCTTTTCTGATCAGAGTGAAGAAGGAAGAATGGTGACATGATAGAGGTGTACAAGGGAATGAGAGGCATAGATGGAGTGGATAACCAGAGACTGTTTCCCATGGAGAAATGGCTATCACAAGGGGACATAAGTTTAAGGTAATTGGCGGAGTATTTAGCTTAGCTATCAGAGGGATACGGGCCAGGTGCTGGCAGGTATGGGTTGGGATATCCTGTCGGCATGGACAGGACTGGTATGTTATTACACAGAGTGTGATGGGTGCATTGAATGGATTGCCAGCCGTGGTAGTAAATTGCAGACACATTACAGACATCTAAGCAACTCTTGGATAGGCACATCAGTGACAGTAAAATGTCAGGTATGTAGGTTCGCTTCGTCTTCAGAGTAGGATAAAAGGTCAGCACAATATTGAGGGCTGAATGGCTTGTACCGGAATGTGCTATTCCTTGTTCTAAATAGCAAGGGTTATGATGGCAGCAAGAGGTTCCGGGAAGTGGGAGAGGATGTGATCTGAATGAAGTGACACAAATAGGAGGCGTTGCTAAGGTTGTATGGGGTAACAGAGACAGCAATGGTCTGATCTGGAGCAGATGACCAGACTGGGAGGTGCTTTCACAGGGAGGGAGGAGCACAGAGCCACAGGAGGTTACAGAGATGTGGAGAGCTGGCGGGCCTACAGGAGTTCATGGAGATGGGAGGTTGGGAGGAATGGAGCAGTTTACAGGGATAAGGATAGTGGTAGGATGGGGTGTTTTACACAGACAGGAACGTTTCAGGTGAATGGAGCTGAGTACAGAGGTAAAGTGGGTTGTACAGATTGGAAAAACAAATAGACATATGGAGGGTAGTCGTGACTGAAGATGTTTATAGATACAGGAAGGCTTAGGTTCTGCCAGTTATTTAGATAAAGAGGGTGTGGAATCAGACAGATTCTCCAAGTGACAAAGACAGCAATTTTGGTTGGAGACAGTTTCACAGATTAGGGAGCATTAGTAACCTCCTCCAGTTTGGTCAAAGTGGGAAGGGTAGTAGGGGAGGGTTAGGTTTACACGTGTAAGAGCTGGAGAAGATTATGGAAATGAGTAGATGGATGGAGACACTGGAGGAGCTTCCATTGACAGGGTGGGTGCTGGCAATGAAAAGATATCACATAGATAGTGGGTTTTGTAGGAACTGGATTGAAAGGGTCACAGGCATTGGAATGGCTTCTGCAGACTGGGAGTATTACAGGGACTGAGAGGATTGTAGGGTCTCCACAGATTGATCATGTCTTTAAGAATAGAAGAGTTTATGTAGATATGGAAAGCTTAAACCCAATGCATGCAGTCGTCATTTCAAGACCAGACCCTTATTATCCCTCACCAGCCAAGGATCCCTAACCCTGCCAGCTTTTCCCTTTATCCCAATGGGCAGACTGGTCCTGGATTCTTGAGATCACACTTTGAAAAGCCTCCCATTTGCCAGTTGTTCCTTTTACTTCAAACAGACTCACCCAATCGACTGGAATCATAATATGGAGGTGCTGGTGTTGGACTGGGGATGTACAAAGTTAAAAATCACCCAACACTCGGTTCCAGTCCAACCGGTTTATTTGAAAGCACTAGCTTTCAGAGCACTGCTCCTTCATCAGGTGGTTGTGAAGCACAATCCTAAGGCACAGAATTTATAGCAACAGGATGGCAGGGTCATGGAATATAATATCAAACAAATTTAGTTGAAGCCTTTCATCTGTTACGGTGATCACCAGCGCTTCCAAAGCGAGTTGGATTATAACTGGGCATTGTGCAATTTTAAATTCACAGCATTGACGCTGGCCAGATCCTGCAGAATGGTCCCAAACCTGGCCCTGTTCCAGTTTTCCTCTTCAATCTGGGGACCTGCTGATCCTTCTCCATAACTATGTTAAAAAGAAGACAGTTGTGGGCACTGGACCCAAAGTGCTCTCCGAATGACACTTCAGTCACTTGCCCGACCTCGTTTTCTGATGTGGGGGAGGTCCAGTGTTGCACCTGCCTGAGTAGAGTAGGGCCCTCTGCATATTGGTTTAGGAACCTTTCTTGGACATATTTGAAAAATTGCACTCTGTCCAGATCTTTTATACTCTAGGTGGCCCAGTCAATACAAGGAATATTAAAATATCCAGCCTGTACTTCTCTATTATTCCTATAGTTATCTGCAATCTCTACACACATCTGCTCCACTGGTACCTGTTGGGTCTACAACAGTCTACAATACAGTCCCAACAAAGTGACCACCCCTCTTCTTCTTTCTAACTTCTAACCATGTGGATTTTAAAGGAGTATATGTTTTGAAAATTGGAATAAACATTTCATAAATAAGTATTGGTAAATATCCAAACACTTGACCTTCAGGGAAAGACAACAGTTCACTCTCACGTGGTCTGCACGACATACCCACAGCAAAGTGATTGCCTCTCAATGACCCTGTGAGATGGGCGAGCCAGCTGCTTAGCTCAAAGGCAGCAAGGGACGGGCAATAAAGGCTGGTCAGCCAGAGACACCCGCCTCCCAGACCTGATTTTAAAAAAAAATCCATTCAGATTGGTCCCAGCACAGTTCCAGTGGAACAATGTCCTGGCCAATCACGTCGGTAGGTTTATGGACAGGACTTTAAACTAACAGAGAGGATACAGTGACAGGCTTCATGTGAAAGATGTTTTCCAAATCCAAAGAGGAAACGTGAAGCATCAGAGTAGCGTGGGAATGTGACCGAAGACAACAGAAAGGAACAGGATGGGACAAAGTTTAACTAAAACTGTAGATCAACAAAACCATTTGTGACAGGAAATTGTGGGAAAGAGTAAATTATGTTTTTTATTAATGGACAAAGTCCCTGCAACAAGGTAGATGGATTTGTGACACAGAGATAAAAGAGATTTTGACACCAGAGAGATGTGGTTACAGGGTGAACAAAAGGTGGAACATAAATATTCAATGTTTCACAACCTTGCGGAAATTCAGGCAAAATGGGTAACACTAACAATAATGGGTAAGAAAGGCATTACAGAGAAAACATTTTGCATCAGATCATGAAGTAGAGTCAGTATGAATGTAAGTTCTGGCTACTACTTGCCAAGGACACAAGTAGAAGAACAGTTTTAGCCACCGAACAGCATTTCATTGCTCATCACTGCATTAAACAGGAACTCATTGGAATTTTTAATACAGGCATGGTGAACATTTAGTGAAACGTCAATATTCGCAAAGTCTGGGACAATCACACTGACAACAGTGATATTGGAAGAGGAGTTCAGAGAATTTTTTTTCAGTGTTTCATAGAATAACACATTGTGCAACTGGGTAGGGATGTTACTGTCTCAGAGCGACTGTTGTGTGTTAAAACTTAGTGAATGAGTTAAGTCACCTGGAGTGATCCTCTGGGAAATTGTGATAAAGTGCATTTTAAAGAAATATAAAGTTTTAAAGTGAAACACAGAAAGGACAAGCTACAACTAGAAAAAAAATAGCCTATTACTTGGTTTTGATAGGAGAACTGAACAAGGTAAACAGGCTGAGCAGACTGAAGTATGGGTGTCTGGAAATGAACAGTGGAAAACATTTGAAGGAACAGTGTAAAACACTCAACAAAAGGACATTTGACTGAAACAGACAAAAACTCAGCAAGAAATCCCCACCGGCCTCTCATGCAGGACAAAATGGATCACATCAGATTATGAAGCTGAGAAGATCACCAAAAAGTACTTAAAATCCTGAAGTGAGAGAGAGTTTTAGAGTAAGTTAGGAACAGGGAGAGATGAAGGTGCTGGAGGTGGTGAAAGAGTTACAGAGAGTGGTCAGGGCCTGAACGGTGTTACAAAGCCTATACGAATTGCTGCAGCGGGAAGGGTTTGCAGAGTTAGGAAGGGACATCTGTATTTTTATTTATTCATTCATGGGATGTGGGTGTCACTGCCTGGACCAGCATTCTTTGACCCCACTGCTAATTACCCAGAGATTGTTGGGCCCCTGGTGGATATATATAATACTTTGCTGGACACAGGTGAAGTGCTGAATGACTGGAGGATCGCTAATGTGGTTCCTTTGTTCAGGAAGGGCAGCAGGGACAGGCCAGGTAATTACAGAGCAGATAGTCTGACAGCAGGGGGGAGGGAAATTAATGGAATAAATTGTGAAGATGAATCGACACTTGCAAAGGTAAGGATCAACTTGGTTTAGTCATCACGGATTTGGCAGAGGAAGGTACTGTCTGAGGAATTCAGTTCAGTTTGTTTTTTAAATGGTGCTGAAGTATATTGATGAGGGCAGTGCAGATGATGTGGTTTACATGGACTTGACTAAGTCCTTAAACAAGATCCAACGTGAAAGGCTGGTCCAAATGGACTGGGTTCCAAGGCAGGTTGGCAAATTGGATGCAAAATTGGTGTATACAATACTTTCACCAGCGGGTGTACCACAGGGATCTGTGCAAGAACCATTGAACATTAATAACTCGGATATGAAAGCAGAAGGTATCATTAGTAGGTTTGCAGATGATATGAAAGGTGAGGGTGTTATCCACAGTGAGGAGGATGGTCTCCGTCTGCTGTTCGATGTCGATCAGATGATAATCTAAGCAGAGTTTAGTTCTGATCGAAGTGAGGTAATAGTCTGTGGGAGGTACGATAAGCGAAGGACAGACATAATGAATGGTAGGACCTTGCGGAGTACTGAGGAATACAGGGATCTTGGTGGACAAGTCCATAGATCCCTGAAGGTGTCAGCACAGGGAGACAGGGTGGGAAAGGCACCTCAACTGGGAGCGGGAGAGGGACCCACATCCTGCTGGGGTGAATTGCTCGAGCTGCTTGAGAGGATATAACCTAGTCTGGCAGGGTGTTGGACCTTAAATAGACGTAAGGCCAGAAAGAAGATTGATGCTGGTACATGAGTTAAAGACAGCAATTTCAGCAGACAAGGCAGGCAACAACATAGCAGGGAATTGGGGAAAAATGATGATTAAACTGCATTTATTTCAATACAAGGGGCCTGACAGCTAAGGAAGATGAGCTCAAGGCATGGATTGGAATATGGGACTGGGATATTATAGTTATTACAGAAACACAGCTGAGGGAGGGGCAGGACTGGCAGTTCATTGTTTCAAGGTAGAGATGCTACAGGAAGGGGAGACAAGAGAGGAGGTGTGGTGGTGGGTTTTGATTCCATGAATCATCACAGCAGGATTTAGAGAGGATATTCCTGTGGATCGCCCAGTGAAGCTATGTTAGTGGAACTGAGAAATAAGAATGGGTCATCACGTTGATACGATCTGACTGCTGACCCCAAATAATCCGTGGCAGACTGAGGAACAAATGTATCGGGACATCTTAAATATCAACCATAATAATGGGCTGTTTTGGTAGGGTTATTGAACTTTCCAAACCTAGACTGGGACTGCCAGTGTTCAGCGTTTGCAAGGGAGGAATTTGGTAAATGTGTTCCAGAAAACTCCCAATCAATATGTCAATGGTATGAAAAGAGAAAGGGGCAGAACCTGACCTCCCCTTGGGAATCAAGGTAGGGAAAGGGTCTGAGATGTGAGTGGCAAAGCATTTTGCCAAAGTGACCACAGTTCTAGTAGTTTGAAAACAGCTTTGGAAAAGTACAAGCCTGGTCCACAAGTGCAAGTTATAAAATGGAGCCTGACCAATCTTGATCGTATTAGCCAGGAACTTTCAAAATGTGATTGGGGAAGGGAATTATTTACAGGGAAAGGGAAGTTTGGCAAGTGAGAATATTTTTAAAGTGAGATAAACTAATCGATTAGCGCCAGCATTTTCCTGTTTGTGTGCAGCTCAATGCTGACAGCATTCGGAAACACTGGCTGTCTATTGAGGGTCTGGTCAAGGAAAAGGGGGCACATGTCAGGTATAGCCAGCTGGATCAAGGGAATCCCTGAGGATATACAGGGGCTGTAGGAATACACTTTGAGTAGAAAACAGGAATGGAGAAAGGCTCAATGAAATAGCCTCAGCAGAGAAGGAAAGGGGAATCCAAAAGTGATTGTATCAGTATATTAAGAGTGCATAAGGAACTCAGGACAAAATAGTATCCATTAAAGATCAATGAGGCCATCGATGTGTGGAACTGCAGGATATTTGCTAAGATCCTAAACAATTTTTTCACTCCAGAACTTTCTGTGAACAAAGACTGGGGAACTCAGGGAATAAGAGCAATACATTAGACCACAATTGGGAGTCCTCTGCAATTCAGGTCTCCCTGCTACAGGAAGGGTGTTGTGAAACTAGAAAGTGCTCAGAAAAGATTTACAAGATATTGCCCGGGTTGTTGCTGAATAAGCTGGGGTTACTGTCACTGGAGAATCGGAGACTGAGGGATGACCTTACAGAGGTTTAGAAGAACATGAGCAGCATTGAGATTGCACAGACATTTGTGAGGCCTGTTCTGCAATACTCTGTGCAGGGCTCTGGTCGCCCAGTTATAGGGAGAATATTATTAAGCTGCAGGGAGTTCAGAAGTGATTTACCAGGATATTGCTGGGTATGGAAGGCTTGGGTTCTGAAAAATGGCTGGATAGGCTGAGTCTTTTTCACTGGAGCCTGGAGGTTGAGACATTATACTATAAAGGTTTATGAAAAAAATGAGGTATATAGATCAATTTAATGGTCGTTGCCTTTTCCTCAGGATGGGGGAGTCTCAGGAGTAGGGACCACATTTTTAAGGTTAGAGGAGAGAGCTGTTCAAAAAAAAGATATGGGGCAATTTGCTACAGCGAGGGTGGTTTGAGTGTGGAATGAACTTGCTGAGAAAGGGGTTGATGCGGGTACAATTACAACATTTAAAAGATATTTGGATAATCAGGTGAATAGGAAAGGGTTGGAGTGATATGGACCAGCAACAGGCAGCTGGGAAGAGTTGAGTTTTAGATGATGGTGGGTATCAGCTGAAGGGTCAGTTTCCATGCTGTTTTGCTTTATGACAAGAATATGGTTTTATTCCATTATTGAAGAAGGATCAGGGCTGGGTCCACTGATGTGCATCATCTATATAAATGATTTGGTTGAAAATATAGGAGTGATTGTGCGAAAGTTTGTTGATGATCAAATTAATGGTGTAGTGGGCAGTAAATACGGTTATCAAAGGGGATCTTGACCAACTGGGCCAGTGGACCAGGCAATGAAAGATGGAGTTTAATTCAGGTGTTGGATTTTGTAAAGACAAACCAGGGAGGACTAATACAGTTAATGGAAGGGCTCTGGCCAGGGTTGTCGAATAGAGAGAAGAGAGAGAGAGAGAGAGAGAGAGACCAGGGGTGCAAGTTTCATTGTTCCTCGGAAGTGGCATACCAGGTGGACAGGGTGGGAAAAGCGACATTTGGCACATTTGCCGTCATTGGCGAGCACTTTGTTACATACGTTGGAGATATTTGTAACATTGTCGTCAATATTTCCCTTGGGCTGAGGAATCCACGGGGTGACCCTAAGAATGGTGAATAACCAAGGGTAGGTGAGTCCAAAACTAGAGGGTATAAACAGTAGGTGACAGCGCAAGGATTTAAAGAGGGAGCTGAGGGGAAACGTTATCCACAGAGGATGGTGCATAGACGGAATAGGCTGCCTCAGGCACATGGGAGAAACGTGAACAATTACAGCATGGAACAGACATTTGGGAGGTACATGGAGAGGAGAAGGTTTGAAGAGATAAGGGCCAAATGCAGGCAAATGAGACTCATTCAGTTTAGGTAACATGGGCAGTATTGAGGAGTAGGACCACAGGTTCTGTTTCCGTGCTGTATCACTCTGTATCCAGTTAAAGAGGATTAGTGTACCAAAATAAGGCATGTTGTAGACACTGAAACAAGTTACAGCGATAGGGATGGTAGTCTGGAATGCAGTACATCTCAACTATGTGGAGGGACTATCGGGAATGGAGCAGGTTACAGGGACAACTACTGTGCACAAGCCATGCCACAGATACAGTGTTGCAGAGTTGTGAGTCTTAGTACAGTGTTGGCGGGAGAACACAGAACAGAAAGATCCCAGGCAGCATTCCCAACCTCTTGTCGGAGGCCTACTCTCCCCTCTGTTGTACTGATGCTCACTAAGACATCACAGGACTGGATTGATAACTATGAACTCCCGATGTGTCTCAGTGCAACTAAAGTTAAAGTAGACGTGGTGATTGAGCATGGGGTGTGTCTATACTGTGCTCCCCATCCAGCACTGTATCTATATCATGTATTGTTAGCCAATGTTTGCAGCCCTCCCATTGCTCTCTGCTCTGTGCACTGTGAGTGATCTTACCTCACTGCAGGATTTATTAAAGGCTCCAGATCTCCCTGCCCTTTGTCTCCCTGGCTGACCAACCATCTTCAATGAGGTGATGGATGAGACGCACAGCAGTTGGGAAGTCTATTGAGTCAGGAACTTCCCGAGTACCTACAGGAGACAGAGAAATGGACAGAATGGGAAATTAGACTGATTCAGTGAGGGTTATACATGGAGAATGGAAATGAGCCCCACAGATATCTGGAAAATCCCAAACTCCACCCCTGGCCTGTGCTGTTGCGTCTCTCTGGAGTGGAGAATTCTGTTGGCCCAGGATCTGGAGTAGCTGCAAGAGTGAGAGACACTGACAGAGGCAGCAATTAGACCCACACAGGAGGGATACCACATGGACAGATACTGAGTGATATCACCGGAGTGCTGGAAGGCTTCAGGATCACACAGTCATGTTGGAAGAATGGGTTTAGCTTCATGTATCAGTGTTCAGGGATGAGCAACCAGTGAGCAGGTGAAGTGATGGCCTAGTAACATAATTGTTAACGCATTTGTACAAAACCTCAGCTAATGTTCAGGGGAGGCAGGTTTGAATCCCATCATAAGATATGGTGGAATTTAAAATCAATAATTTTAAAAATAGCAATTAACAATCCATAAATAAATATGAAACCATTGCTGATGTACAAAAATCATAATCCCTTAGATTAGATTCCCTCCAGTGTGGAAACAGGCCTTTCGACCCAACCAGTCCACGCCATCCCTCCGAAGAGTAACCCACTAATACCCATCTCCCTCGACCTAATACACCTAACATTATGGGCAATTTAGCATGGCCAATTCGCCTGACCTGCACGGCTTTGGACTGTGAGAGGAAACCGGAGCATCCGGAGGCAATTCACGCAGACACAGGGAGAATGTGCAAACTCCGCACAGTCGCCCAGGGCTGGAATCGAACCTGGGACCCTGGTGCTGTGAGGAAGGAGTGCTAATCACTGAGCCATCCCGTGGCGCCCACTTGTCCTTTCGACAACGAGATCTGATCATCCTGACGTGGTCTGCACGACATCCCCACAGCAAAGTGTTTGCCTCTCAATTACTCTCTGAAATGGTCGAGCAAGCTATTCAGTTCATGGGCAGCTCGGGATAGGCAATAAAGGCTGGTCAGCCAGAGACACCCACATCCCAGACCTGATTTATATAAAAAATCCAAGAGGATGGTCCCCCTGGAACCGTGGTGGGACCAATGTCCTGGCCAATCATGTCGGTAGGTTTATGGACAGGGCTTTAAACTGACAGAGAGGAGGCAGGGACAGGGTTCAGGTGAAAGGAGCTTTCCAAATACAAAGAGAAAAGGTGAAGCATCGGAACAGCATGGGGATGTGGCTGAAGGCAACAGAAAGGAACAGGATGGGACAGAGTTTAACTAAAACTGTACATCAGTGAGTAGGTTTGTGATAAGAAATTTTGGGAAAGAGTAAATTATGGTTTTGTTTGAATGGACGAAGTCTAATCAACAAGGCAGATGGATTTGTGACACAGAGATAAAAGAGATTTAGACACCAGAGAGATGTGGTTACAGGGTGAACAAAAGGTGACATAAATATTCAATGGCTCACAACCTTGCGGAAACTCAGGCAAAGTGGGTAACGCTAACAATAATTGAGAACAAAGGCATTACAGAGAAAGCATTTGGCCACAGATCATGAAGTAGAGTCAGTCTGAATGGAAATTCTGGCTACTACTTGCCAAGGACACACGCAGCAGAGCAGTTTTAGCCACCAAAACAGCATTTCCTTGCTCATCACTGCATTAAACAGGAACTCATTGGAATTTTTTAACAAACACATTGTGATAATTTTGGAAACATCAATATTCACAAAATGTGTGACAGTCACACCGACAACAGTGATATTGGAAATGGAGTTCAGATAATTAGTTTTCACTGTTTCTTAGAATAACACATTGTGCAACTGGCTAGGGACATAACTATCTCAGAGTGACCATTGTGTGATGAAACTTAGTGAATGAGTAATGTCACCGGGAGAGATCCTCAGGGAAATTGTGATAAAGTGCAGTTTAAAGAAATATAAAGTTTTAAAGTGAGTCACAGAAAGGACCAACTACAACTAGAAACAAAAATACCAATAACATGAGTTTGAGAGAAGAACTGACCAAGGTAAATAGGCTAAACAGACTGAAATATGTGCCTGTAAATGAGCAGTGGAAAACATTTGAAAGAGCAGTGTAAAACACTCAACAAAAGGTCATTCCCTTGAAACAGACAAATCCTCAGCAAGAAATTCCCATCGGTCCCTCACTCAAGTAAAAAGGATCATATTAGATTATCAGGCTTAGAGGATCACCGAAAAGTACTTAAAATCCTGAAGTGAGAGAATGTTTTAGGAGTTAGTTTTAAAGGGATTGCAAAGGGTCTGCTCGATGGAGGTCAGATAGAAGACGGAATAATTGTCAAGGTTTTATGTCACAAAAGGAGCTGAATGTACTGGAGTTGGTGAGAGTGTTACACAGAGTGGTCAGGGCCTGAACGGTGTTACAAAGCCAGTACAGATTGCTGCAGCGGGAGGGGTTTGCAGAGGTAGGGAGGGACATAGGTATTTTTATTTATTCATTCATGGGATGTGGATGTCACTGATTGGACAAACATTCTTTGCCCCACTGCTAATTACCCAGAGTATAGCACAGAGTCAGCCATATTGCTGTGGGTCTGGTGTCCCGTGCAGGCCAGACCAGGTTAGAATGTCAGATGTTCTTCTCTAAAGGACGTAAGTGAACCAGATGAGTACTTCCTACTGGTCAACAATGCTTTTATGTAAAGCCACAACATGACATCCCAACTCCTACTCTCAATGCTCTGCCCAAAGAAGGTAACCATCCCAAAGGCCTGCTCCACCAACCTGTCTACCTGTGACACCACTTACAAAGAACAGTCTAACTGCATCCCTGGGTCTCTGACTGACAACACTACTCAGGGCCCGAACATTAGCAGAACAAGTCCCACCCTGGTTTGTTTCACCAAAATGGATCACTTCACATTTATCGAGTTAAACTCCATCTGCTATTCTTCAGCCCACCGTCCCAGCAGTACTGTTCATCCTGTTGTATCTTGGATAAATTTCTTCACTATCCATATTATCAATTTCAGTGTCACTCAAAAAAACGTACTTACCACAAAACCGATATTCCCATTCAAACCATTTATCCAAATGACAAACAACAGGGGACCCACTTCACCGCTAGTCACATGTCTCCAGTCAGAAAAACAACATGCCTCCCATTGCCCTCTGTCTCCCACCATCAAGCCCAATTTTGTATCCAGTTGACTAGCTCCTCCTGAATAGCATATCATTTTACATTGATCTGAGCTTATCACCTAGTTTACCAAACAGAACACAGAACACAGAACAGTTCAGCCCAAGACCTTTCGGCCATGATGTCATGCCCATCTTTGACCCAACTGTAAGATCAAACTAACTTACATAACCTTCATTCTACTATCATCCATGTGCCTATTCAAGAGTCTGTTAAAATATCCCGTTCTACCCACCCACCACTCTCTGTGTAAAGGACCTACATCTGAAATCTCCCCTTACCCATCCTCCAATCGCCTTACAATCATGCCCCCTGGTACCATGTATGCCATGGGATAAAGAGGTCTCTCACTGTTCACTCTCTCTTTGCCTCACACCACCTTGTTCACTTCTACCAAATCACACCACACTCTTCTTCACTCCAATGAGAAAAGCCTTAGCTCCCTCGACCTTTCTTCATAAGACATGCCCTCCAGTACAGGCAGCATACTGGTAAATCTCCTCTTTACCCTCTCTCAAGCATCCACATCTTTCCTGTAATGAAGGGATCAAAACTGAACACAATATTCTAATTGGGATCTAAACAGGGCTGTATAGAGCTGCAGCATAACCTCATGGCTATAAAACTCAATCCTCCAGCTAATGAAAGCCAATGCAACATATTCTTTCTTAACAACACTATCAGCTTGGTGGCAAATTTGAGGGATCTCTGGTCATGAAATCCAAGATCCATCTGTTGCTCCACACTATCCAGTATTCTGCCTTTATCCCTGTATTCTGCATTCAAGTCTCACCTTCCAAAATGCATCACTTCACACTTTTCCAGATTTGACTTTATCTGCCACTTCTCAGCCCAGCTCTACATCCTGTCAATGTCCCATTGCAACCTCTAGCAGACATCCACACTATTCACCACTCCACCAACCTTCGTCTCATTGGCAAACTTACTAACCCACTCTTCCACTCTCAAATCCAAGTCATTCATAAACTCACCAAGAGCAGAGGTCCTGTAACCTCTCCGTGCAGAAAACCACTGGTCACCGAGCTCCAGGCTGAATGCTTTCCATCTGGCATCACCCTCTGTCTTCTATGGGCCAGGAATTCTGTATCCAGACAGACAGGTTTCCATGTATCCCATGCTCTGTACTTTCTCAATGAGCCGTAAATGGGTTTTGTCACATTCTCAAAGGATTCAATAAAATTTGTGAGTCATGACCTGTCCCTAACAAATCCATGATGACTTTCTCTAATCAAACTATGGTTTTCCAAGGAATCATAAATCCTGTATCTCAGAGTCTTCAATAATCTGGACATCACAGACAGAAGACTGACAGGTCTGTGATTCGCAGGATTATCTCTATTCCCTTTCTTGAACAACGCATGGCTGATTCACCTAACCTGCACATCTTTGGGCTGTGGGTGGAAACCGGAGCACGCGGAGGAAACCCACGCAGACATGGAGAGAATGTGCAAACTCCACACAGACAGTCACCTGACGCTGGAATTGTGATCGCGCCCCTAGTGCTGTGAGGCAGCAGTGCTAACCACTGAGCCACCGTGCTGCCCCATGTAACTCTCTAGAGCCCTCCTTCTGATCCTTGGTTCCTCAACCTTAAGTCAGCTTCCTTCTTCCTCTTGACTAGATGTTCTACATCCCTTGGAACCTTGTCAAATGCTTTGCTGAAGTCCATGTAGACAATGCTTGACTGCTCTGCCTTCATCTATCTCTTGACTCGAAGAGTCAATCCAGTTTGTGAAACACGGTTTCCCACTCACAAAGCCATGCTGAATATTTCGAATCAGCCCTTGCCTTTCCAAATATATGGAGCTCCTTTCTTTCAGAATCTCCTCCAACAACTTACCCAGCACTGGCTCACTGGGCTGTGATTTCCTGGCTTTTCCCTGCAGCCCTTAAGTGATGGAGTAACATTAGCCACCCTCCACTCTTCCGGTAACTCATTGTGTCTGTTGATAATATAAATATCTCTGTTAGGGACAATGCAATCTCTTCCCTAGCTTCCCATGAATATTCAGGCATAGACCCAATGAGCTACTGAGGATTAATTAACCTTTAATTGTTTTAAGATTCCAGCACTTTCTCTTCTCTGGAGAGGATTCTTTCCAAGACATCGCTATTTATTTCCCCAAGTTCCCGAGATTCCATGTCTTCCTCCACAGTAAATTCTGACATCACTATTTTGTATAAT
This sequence comes from Hemiscyllium ocellatum, assembly GCF_020745735.1. NCBI lineage: Eukaryota > Metazoa > Chordata > Chondrichthyes > Orectolobiformes > Hemiscylliidae > Hemiscyllium > Hemiscyllium ocellatum. Next base: position 392,320 of record NW_026869060.1, read on the forward strand.
ATCTCAACCACCTCCAGTTATGGTGCCCTATTCTCTCCCAAGTTACTCTTTAGCCCTTATTGAAACTTGTGTAAAGGTTTCTGAAAATTCAAATAAATCGTATCTTCGGTACAGCCACTCCTACACCTGTATCTATCCTGCCATTTATGCTCACACCAATAAAAATACAATCCTACAGGCTCAAAGCAACATTCTCTTTTTATTAAAAGTGTTTCTAAGGGTCCAGTTATTGTTCACTGACATATCCTTTCAAACACATTTTAGCTCCCGACCTACTATCAGGCCAACACTGTTTGGTTTCAGACTGGCAGCAGAAAGGGTTATGGGAGTTCGTGTTTAACAATCTGAAAAAGGGAGCTTACAGGTTCAACAGGTAATAGATGTTTTGGAAATAAGGAGGGTCATGGGGACTGAAGGGACATTATGGAGATAGGGAGTGATGTGGGGACTGTATGAGATTATGGACATAGAGAGAGCAGTGGTGACTGAAGAACATCATGGAGATAGGGAGTGCTGTGGGGCCTGAAAGAGAACAAAGAGGTCGGAGGGCTGTTGGGCCTGAAGCAGGTTGCACAGATCAGGAGGATCATGGAATTGAAGGAGGTTACTCTGAATGGGAGGGTCGTTGGGTCAGGATGAGATTATGGAGTTAGGGAGGTTTGTGGGAAGGATTCAGGTTACATTGATAGGAAGAGTCATGGGGACTGAAGGAGTTTATGGAGATAGGGAGGACTGTGGGGACTGAAGGAGGTTATATAGATAGTAAGTTTATAGAGAACCACAGGAAAGAAGAGCAGATATCGACCATTTGACACAGAGTCGGTCCCACCATTCAATATGATCAGGACTGATATCTAACCCAGTCCAGTGTTCCTGCTTTGACACCTAACCCTGATATTATAGTGACTACTGGCATTCAGTGATACAGCAGGCTGTAGTAACTGGGACGGTGTGTGTGGGGGGGGGGGGTCTTACAGAGATAGGGAGGGTTGTGGAAGCTGGAACAGATGACAGATACAGGGCGGGTTTTAGGAATGGGAGGACTTTACACGGATTTGGAGGAATGCAGGGATGGAACATGGTAACAATCACAGGGAGGATTTTGAGAGCTTGATCTGAGACAGGTACAGCTGAGAACAGAAGTGAGTCAAACAGTCAGGACAGGCAGGGACAAGGTAGGATTAATAAATTAAATTGCATTTATTTCAATGCAAGGTGCCTAACAGGGAAGGCAGATGAACTCAGGGCATGGATAGGAACATGGGACTGGGATCTCATAGCTATTACAGAAACATCGCCCAGGGATGGGCAGGACTGGCAGCTTAATGTTCCAGGATACAAATGCTACAGGAGGGTTAGAAAGGGAGGCAAGAGAGGAGGGGAGTGGCATTTTTGATAAGGGATAGCATTACAGCTGTTCTGAGGTTGGATATTCCCAGAAATACATCCAGGGAAGTTATTTGGGTGGAACTGAGAAATAAGAAAGGGGTGATCGCCTTATTGGAATTGTATTATAGACCCCCCAATAGTCAGAGGGAAATTGAGAAACAAACTTGTAAAGCGATCTCAGCTATCTGTAAGAATAAGAGGGTAGTTACGGTAGGGGATTTTAACTTTCCAAACATTGACTGGGACTGCCATAGTGTTAAAGGTTTAGATGGAGAGGAAATTCTTAAGTCTGTACAAGACAAGTTTCTGATTCAGTATGTGGATGTACCTACTAGAGAAGGTGCAAAACTTGACCTACTCTTAGGAAATAAGGCAGGACAGGTGACTGAGGTGTCAGTGGGGGAGCACTTTGGGGCCAGCGACCATAATTCTGTTTGTTTTAAAATAGTGATGGAAAAGGATAGACCAGATCTAAAAGTTAATGTTCTAAATTGGAGAAAGGCCAATTTTGACGGTATTAGGCAAGAACTTTTGAAAGCTGATTGGAGGCAGATGTTCGCAGGTAAAGGGATGGCTGGAAAATGGGAAGCCTTCAGAAATGAGATAACAAGAGTCCAGAGAAAGTATATTCCTGTCAGGGTGAAAGGGAAGGCTGGTAGTTATAGGGAATTCTGGATGACTAAAGAATTGAGCGTTTGGTTCAGAAAAGGAAGGAAGCATATGTCAGGCATAGACAGGATCGATCGGGGGAATCCTTAGAAGAGTATAAAGGAAGTAGGAGTATACTTAAGAGGGAAATCAGGAGGGCAAAATGCATACATGAGATAGGTCTGACAAATAGAATTAAGGAGAATGCAAAGGGTTTTTACAAATATATTAAGGAGAAAAGGGTAACTCGGGAGAGAATAGGGACTCACAAAGATCAGCAAGGCGGCCTTTTTGTGAAGCCACAGAAAATGGGGAGATATTAAATGAATATTTTGCATTAGTATTTACTGTGGAAAAGGATATGGAAGATATAGACTGCAGAGAAATAGATGGTGACATCTTGCAAAATGTCCACATAACAGAGGAGGAAGTGCTGGATGTCTTCAAACGGTTAAAGGTGAATAAATCCCCAGGAACTGACCAGGTGTACCCGAGAACTCTGTGGGAAGCTAGAGAAGTGATTGCTGGGCCTCTTGCTGAGATATTTGTATCATCGATAGTCACAGGTGAGGTGCCGGAAGACTGGAGGTTGGCAAACGTGGTGCCACTGTTTAAGAAGGGTGGTAAAGACAAGCCAGGGAACTATAGACCAGTGAGCCTGAACTCAATGGTGGGCAAGTTGTTGGAGGGAATCCTGACGGACAAGATGCACATGTATTTGGAAAGGCAAGGACAGATTAGGAATAGTTGACATGGCTTTGTGCGTGGGAAATCATGTCTCATAAACTTGATTGAGTTTTTTGAACAAGTAACAAAGAATATTGTGGAGGGCAGAGTGATAGATGTGATCCATATGGACTTCAGTGAGGTATTCGACAAGGTTCCCTATGGGAGACTGATTAGCAAGGTTAGAACTCATGGAATACAGGAGAACTAACCATTTGGATACAGAACTGGCTCAAAGGTAAAAGACAGAGAGTGGTGGTGGAGGGTTGTTTTTCAGACCGGAGGCCTGTGACCAGAGCAGTGCCACAAGGATCAGTGCTGGGCCCTCTACTGTTTGTAATTTCCATAAATGATTTAGGTGCAAACATAAGAGGTACAGTTAGTAAGTTTACAGATGACACCAAAATTGGAGGTGTAGTGGACAGCGAAGAGGGTTACAACAGGATCTGGACCAGATGAGACAATGGGCTAACTGGCAGATGGAGTTTAATTCAGATAAATGTGATGTGCTGCGTTTTGGGAAAGCAAGTTTTCGCAGGACTTATACACGTAATGGTAAGGTCCTAGGGAGTGTTGCTGACCAAAGAGACCTTGGAGTGCAAATTCACAGCTCCTTGAAAGTAGAGTTGCAGGTAGATAGGATAGTGAAGGCGGCATTTGGTATGCTTTTCTTTATTGGTCAGAGTATTCAGTACAGGAGATGGAAGGTCATGTTGCGGCTGTACACAACATTGGTTAGGCCACTGTTGGAATATTTTATGCAATTCCGGTCTCCTTCCTATCGGAAGAATTGTTGTGAAACTTGAAAGGGTTCAGAAAAGATTTACAAGGATGTTGCCAGGGCTGGAGGATTTGAGCTACAGGGAGTGGCTGAACAGGCTTGGGCGGTTTTCCCTGGAGCTTCGGAGGCTGAGGGGTGACCTTACAGAGATTTACAAAATTATGAGGGCATGGATAGGATAGGATAAATAGACAAAGTCTTTTCCCTGGGGTCAGGGAGACAAGAACTCAAAGGCATAGGTTTAGGGTGAGAGGGGAAAGATATAAAAGAGACATAAGGGGCAGCTTTTTCACGTAGAGGGTGGTACGTGTATGGAACGAGCTGCCAGAGGATGTGGTGGAGGATGGTACAATTTCAACATTTAAGAGGCGTTTGGATGGGCATATGAATAGGAAGGGTTTGGAAGAATATGGGCCGGGTGCTGGCAGGTGAGACTAGATTGGGTTGGGATATCTGGTTGGCATGCACAGGTTGGACCGAAGGGTCTGTTTCCGTGCTCTACATCTCTATGACTGTATCACTCATGGAGGTTATAGAAATAAACTGCGTGGTCGCGTCTGGAAGAGATTAAAGGTAGAAAGGTTTGTAGTTACTAAAGGAAATTACATCAATAGGGACCAGCAGAGTTTACAGAGACTGAGTGTGTCTTAGAGACAGGAAGAGTTTATAGTCATCATTAGAAATGCAGAAACTAATTTTGAGAGAAGCAGGGTCACTCTGCTTTGTGCCCAGAGACAAGGAGGAGTCTAACAGCTGGAGGAGGTTACTAAGGTACAGAGCTTTTTTGTTGGCGTGACGGGAAGGTTACAGAGATCATGAAGGTAGCAGGAGTTCAAAAAAGTCACAAAGACAGGGAGGTTTTTCAGGTCTGGAAAGGACTACACTGACAGGGATGGCTTAAGGAACTGAAGAGTTAATTTTCTTCAGTTAAGGAGAGATGTGACAGAACCCAGGATTAAAGACAAAGGCAGAAACTTGGAGAGTTTTACTGATATGAGGAGCTTACAGGGATAAGCAGGATTGTAGGGGCTGATAGAGATAGGGAAGGTGGTATCGATGAAACAGACAGTGGAGAAAATGGCAGACATAAGGAGGGTTCTGTGGAACAGATGAATTTACAGACAAGATGGTGATAATGAAGCCTGAGATTTTTCTCATGTTCCTTGTCCAGCATTATTCCTACATCATGCCCTCAGGTTCTGAATTAAAGCCAATGAACTCCTCCCTGTGCTGTTTACTGTGAGTGATCTTACTGGCTGCAGGATTTACTGAAGGCTCCAGATCTCACTCTCCATCTCTCTCTGGCTGACCAACCGTCTTCAATGTGGTGATGGACGAGACAGGAATTGGGAATTGTGCTGAGTCAGGGACATCAGGAATACCTACAGGAGACAGAGAAATAGACAGAATGGGAAATTAGACTAATGCAATGAAGTCCCACAATGAACATAGAGAATGGCACTGAGTCCCACAGAGATATGGAAATTCCCAGTCTCCATCCATGGCCTGTGCAGTTGCTTCCCTCTGGAGTGGGGAATGCTGTTGGCTCAGGATCTGGAGTAACTGCAAGAGTGAGAGACACTGACAGAGGCAGCAATTAGACCCACACAGTGAGGGATATCACATGGACAGAGACTGAGTGATATCAGCAGTGTGCTGGAAGGTGTCAGGATCACACAATGGTATCATTAGAAGTGGTTCTGACCAGTGAGCACTCAGGGAGGACTGAGCTATTTCATTGGGATAGGCTCCTCTGGTACCAGGATTATGCAGTGTGCTATAAACGGACACAGATGAGGAGGGGGACAGGTCTCAGGTGAATGGAAATTCCCAAGACCAAAGAGAAAGGTTGAAATATTGGAACACCATGGAGATGTGGATGAAGACCAACAGAAAGAAACAGTAAGGGACTGAGTTTAATTAAAATACGACATTATCAAATAGATTTGTGACAGGAAATTATTGGTTAAAATAAAGTAAATGCCATTTCCGCCCCTTACAATTCCTCATACACCACAAGTGACAACACTTCCGTCCCTCACATCATCGCTGATGTCACACACTCAGTGACTGCCGCTCCCCCCACTGCCCGTGTTTGCCAACACTTCTGTCCCCACCAACACCACTCACCTGCATTCTGCTGACACCACTCCCAGGTCCCACCGTCACCATCCCCGCCCCAGAACCCTGAGGGGAACACCACTCCTGCCCATGACTCCATCCCCATTCCCCCTAACACCACACCCACACCAGGTACAGGCTCCGTCCCCTCCCCCAGCTCCACACCTACGCCTGGTCCCAGCTCCCACTCCTGCCGAGTTTTCACCATTCCCCCTGACCTCCCCCTCACTGAGGACGAGTGATCAGTCCTCAGCAAAGGCCTCACCTTTATCCCTCTCCGTCCAAACATTAATTAATTTAATACACACCGTGACATCGAACACTCCTTCCACTGCCTCCGCCTCAAAGCTTACTTTTACAATGAACACTCCCACCTATTTTCTGAGAACCCCTTTTCCGGCCTCCAATACACTCCATCCACCTGGACACCCCAAGCTGGCCTATTACCTGCCTTCGATCTCTTCATTTCCAACTTCCACCGACACATTAACCGCCTCAACCTATCTACCCCCTCCCCCACTCCATCCTCTCACCCTCACAACGTGCAGCCCTCCACTTCCTCTGCTCCAATCCCAACCTCACCATCAAACCAGCAGATAAAGGGGGTGCAGAGGTAGTTTGGTGCACTGACCTCTACACCGCTGAAGCCATGATGCCAACCCAAAGACACCTCCTCCTACCACCCCCTCTACCATGACCCACCTCCCATCACCAAACCGTCATCTCCCAGAGCATACAGAACGTCATCACCTCAGGAGGAGATCTCCCACCCACAGCTTCCAATCTCATTGTCCAGAATCACCCACTGCCCGGTTCTACCTCCTTCCCAAGATCCACAAGCCTGACCACCCGGCCGACCCATTGTCTCAGCATGCTCCTGCCCGACCGAACTCATGTCTGCCTACCTCGACATTGTCCTATCCCCCAGTCCATGAACTGTCCACATACGTTCGAGACACCACCCACACCCTCCACTCCTCCAAGACTTCCGTTTCCCTGACCCCCAACGCCTCATCTTCACAATGGATATCCAATCCCTCTACACCTCCATCCACCATGACCAGGACCTCTAAAGCCCTCCGTTTCTTCCTCTCCCGACGTCCACAACAGTACCCTTCCACCGACACTCTCATTCGTTTGGCTGAACTTGTCCTCACCCTTAACAATGTTTCCTTCAAATCCTCCCACTTCCTCCAGACCAAAGGGGTAGCAATGGGCACCTGCATGGGCCCCAGCTATGCCTGTCTCTTTGTTGGCTACGTAGAACAGTCCATCTTCCGGAGTTACAATGGCACCACTCCCAACGTCTTCCTCTGCAACATTGATGACTGCATTGGCACCACCTCGTGCTCCCTCGAGGAAGTTGAGCAATTCATCAACTTCACCAACACATTCCATCCTGAACTTAAATTTGCCTGGAACATCTCTGATACCTCCCTCCCCTTCCTGGACCTCTCCATCCCCTTTAATGACAACCGACTTGACACTGACATTTTTTTTACAAACCTTCCGACTCCCACAGCTACCTAGATTACATAACTTCCTACCCTACCGTCTGCAAAATTCCCAACCCCTATTCCCAATTCCTCTGCCTCCGCCGTACCTGCTCCCAGGTGGGCCAGTTCCACCACAGAACACACCAAATAGCCTCCTTCTTTAGAGATCGGATTTTCCCTTCCCACCTGGTAAAAGATGCCCTTCAACGCATCTCGTCCACATCCCGCACCTCCGCCTTCAAACCCCACCCCTCCAACCGTAACAAGGACAGAATGCCCCTGGTTCTCACCTTCCACCGTACCAACCTTCTCATAAACCAAATCATCCGCCGCCATTTCCACCACCTCCAAACTGACCCCACCACCAGTGATATATTTTCCTCCCCATCCCTCTCCACTTTCCACAAAGACCATCCCTGCGTGACTACCTGGTCAGTTCCACGCCCCCCAAAAACCCACTCTCCCTTCCTGGCACCTTCTCCTGCCACCGCAGGTATTGCAAAACCTGCACCCACACCTCTCCCCTCACCACCATCCAAGGCCCCAAAGAGCCTTCCACATCCAACGTTTTACCTGCACATCCACCAATATCATTTATTGTATCCGCTGCTCCCGATGCGGTCTCCTCTACATTGGGGAGACTGGACACCTCCTAGAAGAGCACTTTAGGGAACATCTCTGGTACACCTGTTCCAATCAACCCCACCGGCCTGTGACCCAACATTTCTACTACCCCTCCCACTCTGCGAGGACATGCAGGTCCTGGGCTTCCTCCATCGCTGCTTCCTCACCACCCGACGCCCGGAGGAAGAACGCCTCACCTTCCGCCTCGGAACACTTCAACCCCGGGCATCAATGTGGACTTCACCAGTTTCCTCATTTCCCCTTCCCCCATCTCACCCCACCTCCAGCCTTCCAGCTCAGCACCGCCCTCATGACCTGTCCTAATGGCCTATCTCCCTTCCCACCTTATCCACTCCATCCTCATCTCTGACCTCTCACCCCCATCCCCACCCCCATTCACCCATTGTACTCATTGCTACCTTCCCCCATCCTCCACTCTGACCTATCACCTTCTTCCCCACCCCATTCACCTATTGTACTCTATGCTACTTTCTCCCAATTCCCACCCTCTCTCATTTATCTCTCCACTCTGCAAGCTCCCCGCCTCTGTTCCTGAGGAAGGGCTTTCGCCCGAAACGTCGATTTTCCTGTTCCTCGGATGCTGCCTGACCTGCCGTGCTTTTCCAGCACCACTCTAATCTAGACTCTGGTTTCCAGCATCTGCAATCCTTGTTTTTACCTTATTGGAGGAGAAGATTACCGAGATAAAGCATATTGTAGACACTGAACAAAGTTACAGGGGTTGGGATGGTCATCTGGAATGCAGTACATTTCAAATATGTGGAGGGACTATTGGGAAGGGAGGAGGTTACAGCGATAGGATCTGTTACAGGAATTAAAAATTATTGAAGACACTGGACTACAAGACATGCCATAGATACAGTATTGCAGAGTAGTGAGCTTTAATATAACAGAAGTTGCATTGGGGCGGTGATTGAGTCTGGGGTGTGTGTGTACTGTGCTCGCCTCCAGCACTGTATCTATGTCATGTTGTGTTAACAGATGTTTGGACCCCTCTCACTGTTCTTTGCTCTGTGCACTGTGGGGGGCCTTACCTCACTACAGGATTTATTGAAGGCTCCAGATCTCCCTGCCCTTTGTCTCCCTCTGGCAGACCAACTGCGTTCAATGTGGTGATGGACGATCCACCCCGCAGCTGGGAAGACTATTGAGTCAGGACTTTCCTGAGTACCTACAGGAGACAGAGAAATAGACAGAATGGGAAATTAAACAGATGCAGTGAGGGTTACACATGGAGAATAGCACTAAATTCCACGGAGATCTGGAAAATGGAGCGATATTAAGTAATAGTCCCAGATTGCTGGAAGATGTCAGGATCACACAGTCATGTTGGAAGAATGGGTTTAGCTTCATGATGCCCTTGTATCAGTGCTCAGGGATGAGCAGATGAAGTGATGCCCTAGTGCTATTATTGTGAGAGAATGTATCCAAAACCTCAGCTAATGTTCAGGGAGACAGGTTTGAATCCCGCCATCTGAAAAGGAGACATTTGAAATCAATAATTTTAAAAACAATTATTAACAATCCACTAATAAGTATGAAACCATTCCTGAAGTACAACAAATCCAAACACTTGTCCTTTAGATACGAATATCTGCCCATCCTGTCCTGGTCTGCATGATATACCCACAGCAAAGTGTTTGCCTCTCAATTACCCTCTGAAATGGCCGAGCAAGTTACTCAGTTCAGGGGATTCTAGGATTGAGCAAGAAAGGCTGGTCAGTCAGAGACACCCACATCCCCAAGCTGATTTTAAAATGAAAGCTACCAGGATGGTCCCCCTGGAACTGTGCTGGGACCTGTGTCCTGGCCAATCATGTTGGTAGGTTATTGGACAGGGCATTAAACTGGCAGAGAGGATGCAGGTGAAAGGAGCTTTCCAAATCCAAAGGGAAAAGGTGAAGCAATGGAACAGCATGGGAATGTGGCTGAAGACAAACAGAAAGGAACAGGATGGGACAGAGTTAAACTAAAATTGTACATCAGCAAATAGATTTGTGACAGAAAATTGTGGAAGAGAGGATATTATGGTTTTTTTTGAATGGACAATGTTGCTGCAATAAGGTGAATGGATTTGTGACACAGATATAAAAGTGATTTAGACACCAGGGAGACATGGATACAGGGTGAACAAAAATATTCAGTGGTTCGTAATCCTGTGCAAACTCAGGCAAAATGGGCAACGCTAACAATAATGGATAACAAAGGCATTACAGAGAAAGCATTTGGCCGCAGATCATGAAGTAGAGTCAGTCTGAATGTAAACTCTGTCTACTACTTGCCAAGGACACAAGCAGCAGTTTTAGCCACCAGACAGCATTCCATTGCTCATCACTGCATTAAACAGGAACTCATTGGAATTTTTTAACAAAGGCATTGTGATAATTTTGGAAAACTTCAATATTTGTATAATCTGGGACAATCACACGGACAACATTGATATTGGAAGTGGAGTTTGGTTAATTTTTTTTCAGTGTTTCTTTGAAAAACACATTGTGCAACTGTTAAGGGACATAACTATCGCAGAGCAACCGTGTCATGAAACTTAGTGAATGAGTAATGTCACCTGCAGAGATCCTTCGGGAAATTGTGATGAAGTGCAGTTTAAATAAATATAAAGTTTTAAAGTGAATCACAGAAAGAACAAGCTACAACTAGAGTTTGAGAGGAGAACTGACCAAGGTAAACAGGCTAAACAGACTGAAATATGTGTCTGAAAATGAACAGTGGAAAACATTTGTAGGAACAATGCAAAGTACTCAACAAAAGGACGTTCGATTGAAAAAGTAAAATCCTCAGCAAGAAACTCCCACTGATCCCTCACTCAGGACAAAAGGGATCATACTAGATTATGAGGCTGAGAAGATCACCATAAAGTCCTGAAGTGAGAGTGTGTTTTAGGAGTAAATGTTAATGGATTGCAATGGGACTGCTCGCAGGAGGAGGGCTGTGGGAATGGGAACCACGGTCTGGGTTCATTGACACGATAGGAACAGGGAGAGGTGAAGGTGCTGGAGGTGGTGAGAGTGTTACAGAGAGTGGTCTGGGTGTTACAAAGCCAGTCTGAATTGCTGCCGCTGGAGGGGTTTGCAGAGGTAGGGAGGGACATAGGTATTTTTATATATTCATTCATGGGATGTGGGTGTCACTGCCTGGAACAACGTTCTTTGTCCCCACTGCTAATTACCCAGAGGGCAGCTCAGAGTCAGCCATATTGCTGTGGGTCTGGAGTCAGGTTAGAATGTCAGATGTCCTTCACTAGAGGAGATTAGTGAACTAGATGAGTTCTTCCCACTGATCAACAATGTTTTTTACTGTGGCCCCACCAATGTCTTTTACAGCCACAACATGACATCCCACCTCTTACGCTTAATGCTCTCCCGAATGAAGATAACCACACCAAACGCCTGCTTCACCAGCCTGTCTACCTGTGACACCACTTTCAATGAACTGTGTACCTGGGTCACTGGATCTCTGACTGAAAACACCACCCAGGGCCCGAACATTAACTGTACAGGTCCCACCCTGGTTTGTTTCACCAAAATGGAACACTTCACATTTATCTAATTAAACTCCATCTGCTATTCTTCAGCCCACTATCCCAGCAGTACTGTTCATCCTGTTGTATCATAGATAACCTTCTTCACTGTCCACTTTACCACCAATGTCAGTGTCACCCAAAACAATTACTTACCAGGAAACCAATATTCCCATCCAAACCATTTATCCAAACGACAAACAACAGTGGACCCACTACACCGCTGGTCACATGTCTCCAGTTAGAAACACAACATGTCTCCCATCACCCTCTGTCTCCTACCATCAAGCCAATTTTGTATCCAGTTCACTAGCTCCTCCTGAATGCCATATCCTTTTACACTGATCTGAGTTTATCACCCAGTTTACCAGACAGAACACAGAACGCAGAACAGTACAGCCCAAGACCCTTCGGCCATGATTTCATGCCAACCTTTTATCCAACTGTAAGAACAAAGTAAACTACATACCCTTCATTTCACTATTATCCACATGTTATCCAAGAGTCTATTAAATGTCCCGAATGTATGTAATTTTACTACCACCATTGGCAGTGCATTCCAACCACCTACCATTCTCTACCCGCTTATCCATCCTCCATTCACCTTAAAATTATACCGCCTTGTAATAACCATTTATTCCATAGGAGGAAATGTCTCTGACTATTCACTCTCTCTCTCTCTGTGCCTCTTATCAACTTGTTCACCTCCACAAAGTCGCCCCGCCCCCTTCTTCACTCCAATGAAAAAAGCCTTAGCTCCCTCAACCTTTCTTTGTAAGAACTGCCCTCCACTACAGGCAGAATCTTGGTAAATCTCGGGTGTACGCTCTCTAAAACTTGCACATCCTTCCTGTAAACAGGGACCAGAACTGAACACAATATTCCAAGTGTGGTCTCACCAGGATGCGATAAAGATGCAGTAACACCTCACGGCTCTTACAATCAATCCCCTTCTTAGGGAAGCCAACACAACATATGCCTTTTTAACAACCCTACCAATGTGCGTGGCTATTTTGAGGGATCAATGGACATGGACCCCATGGTCTCTCTGTTCTTCCACACTGCCAAGCATTCTGCCTTTCACCCTGTATCCTGTATTCAAATTCGACCTTCCAGAATGAATCACTTCACATTTTTCCAGATTGGACTCCATCTGCCACTCCCAGCCCAGCTCTGCGTCCTGTCAATGTCCCACTGCAACCTACAACAGCCCACCACATTCCCCACCACTCCATCAACCTTCATGCGATTGGCAAACGTACTAACCCACAATCCGAGTCATTGACAAAAATCACAAAGAACAGAGTGCCAGAGCCGATTGTTACAGAACCCCACTGGTCACTGAGCTCCAGGCTCAATACTGTCCATCTGCTGCCACCCTCTGTCTTCTCTGGGCCATCCAATCCTGTATCCAGACAGACAGATTTCCCTGTATCCCAATCATCCTTCTTTTCTGCATGAGCCATCATCGTATTCTGTCATATCCTCAAAGAATTCAATAAGGTTTGTGAGGCATGACCTGTCCCTCACAAACCCATGCTGACTGTCTCTAATTAGACCATAGAACATAGAACAGTAGAGCACAGAACAGGCCCTTCAGCCCACCATGTTGTGCCGACCATTGATCCTCGTGTATGCACCCTCAAATTTCTGTGACCATATGCATATCCAGGAGTCTCTTAAATGTCCCCAATGACCTTGCTTCCACAACTGCTGCTGGAAACGCATTCCATGCTCTCACAACTCTGTGTAAATAACCCGCCTCTGACATCCCCTCTATACTTTCCTCCAACAGCTTAAAACTATGACCCCTCATGTTAGTCATTTCCGCCCTGGGAAATAGTCTCTGACTATCGACTCTATCTATGTCTCTCATTATCTTGTATATCTCAATTAGGTCCCCTCTCCTCCTCCTTTCGTCCAATGAAAAAAGTCTGCTCTCAGTCAACCTGTCCTCATAAGATAAATCCTCCAGTCCAGGCAGCATCCTGGTAAACCTCCTCTGAACCCTCTCCAAAGCATCCACATCTTTCCTATAATAGGGTGACCAGAATTGGATGCAGTATTCTAAGTGCGGTCTAACCAAAATTTCATAGAGCTACAACAAGATCTCACGACTCAAACTCAATCTCTCTGTTAATGAAAGCCAAAACACCATATGCTTTCTTAACAACCCTGTCCACTTGGGTGGCCATTTTAAGGGATCTATGTACCTGCAACCCAAGATCCCTCTGTTCCTCCACACTGCCAAGAATCCTATCCTTAATCCTGTATTCAGCTTTCAAATTCGACCTTCCAAAATGCATCACCTCGCATTTATCCAGGTTGAACTCCATCTGCCACCTTTCAGCCCATCTCTGTATCTTGTCAATGTCCCGCTGCAGCCTACAACAGCCCTCTATACTTTCAACGACACCTCCAATCTTTGTGTTATCTAAAAACTTGCTGACCCATCCTTCAATGCCCTCATCCAAGTCATTAATAAAAATTACAAACAGTTGGAATGCTACGAGTGATTGCGGAGTTTACAGGGATAAGGTTGTTGGTAGGACAGGGCTAGATTACACAGTCAGGGACTGTTTTTGGCAGCTGAGTAGGTTACAGAGATAAAGAGGTTTGTAACATCTGGCGGAACAAACAGAGATATGGAGGGTCATCGTGACTGAAGATGTTTATAGATCTAGGAAGACTTAGGCTCTGGGGGTTATTTAGACATGGAGGCTGTGGAATCTGGGTTCGTTTTTGAGAGATTGGGGTGGCAAGTTTGGTTGGAGACAGTTTCACAGATAAGGGAGCATTACAAAAACAGGAGGAAATTCTTGCGGTCGTGAGGGTTCGAGTGGAGAGTGATGTTTACACAGATAGGGGTGTAAGAGCTGGAGAAGGTTATGGAGATGGGTAACTGGATGGAGATACAGGAGGAGCTTACATTGACACGGTGGGTGATAGTGACGGGAGAATGTTACATAGTTAATGAGTCTTGTAGGAACAGGACCGGGTGAAACACAGGCATTGGAGTGGGATCTACAGATCGGGAGTGTTGCAGGGACCTGAGAGGATAACACAGATAGGGATGCTGGTAGGGTCTCCACAGACTGATGGCGTTTTAGGGACTGGAAGAGGTTATGTACACAGGGAGGGCTGTAAGACTGCAGGAGCTCATAGAGAGTTGAAGATTTGGATCAGTTCACAGAGGGAGGGTTCTCCAACAGGTGTAGGTTACAGATAGTGAGGGTTACGTAGACTGAGAAAGTTAAAGAGAGGGAGAGTTTTCAGATCCGGAAGAGATTACACTGACAGGGACAGTTGAAGATACTGAACAAAAAAGAACATGGAGAAGATTACACAGATAGGGAGGGATGTTGGGACTGAAGGTGAATACACACACGGAGGGCTGTATTGTTAGGCGGAGCTTAGAGGGATAGGGACTGGTGTCGGGATTTACACAGATAAGGAACGTTGTGTTTTTGGAGAAGGTTACACTGATGCAGACAGTGTTAGGGAGTGTTTAATGGACTACAGAAGAGCTCAGAGAGAATGTATTATGGGGAGTGGAGGAGATTACAGACACAGAGATGGCTGTCGGTTTGAAAAGAGTTTCTACAGATCCTCAGTGCTGTAAGGCTGGAGGGAGGTTACAATAATAAAGGTTACCTACACTTAATGACTTCTTTGATATAGAGAAAGTCTCAGAATGGGACTGTCAAAAGGAAATATAGACAGTTCAGATGAGTTTACAGAGATATAAATGTTTTTGGGGTTTTCAGGATGGAACAGTGATTGGGAGTGATGTAACGAATGGCAATAATTTTAGGGATTATTCTGAAAGCAGGAAGTGGTGACAGCCATATCGATTGTGGTAAGGACTGGAGAAGCTTACATCGCCAAGGAGTGTTTTAGAGACTGTTGGAGACTCCACATATAAGGAGAGTATTGGGGATGGTTGACAGGACTGGGCAATAACCTGAATAGAATCTCCACACTGTGGAAAAAGGCCATTTGGCCCAACAAATCCACATCAACCCTCTAAAGAGCATTCTAACCAGACCCATCCCTCTCCCTGTCCATTAAACACTGCCTTTCTCGTGGTGAACTCACCTAAACCACACGTGCCTGAATACTACAGTCAATTTCTGATGGCCAATCCACGTATCGTGCAAATGTTGGGCTATGGCAGGAAACCGGAGCACCCGGAAGAAACCCACACAATCAGAGGGGAGTACATGCAAAGACCACACAGACAGTCGGCCAAGGCTGGAATTGAAGCCAGGTTCCAGGCACAGTGAGGCTGATTATACAGAGCACTGCAGAGATTGGACTAGGTCACAAGTTCACAAGGGTCTCTTGGAACAGGAGGAAAATATAGTCAGGAACAGGAGAAGGTTACATAGATGGTGTCCATGAGAGGGACTAGAGGGGGTTAACGCAATAGGGAAGGTTGTGGATTCTCTCTACAATTAGAGGTAGGGACAGTTGGGGAAACTGGATGAAGTTAGGCATACTCAGAGTTGTACACACTGGGTGAGGTTACTGAGTTAGCAAGGATTCTATGGACTGACTAAGGTTATGGACAGATGCAGTTGTGGGAATGTGAATTGTTACAACAATTGAGAGGATATTTCAGGCACATTGATGCTTTTAGTGGCTGCAGGATGTTCGAGAGCTAAGAAGGCTCGTCCTGACTGGAGGTGATCAGAGGTAAGAAACATTGTACTGATGGGAGTTAGTCACAGAGACAGAGAAGATTGAAGAGAGAGAGAGGGCAAGGTTACAGATCTCAGGAGCTTTCAGGTGGCTTCACAATGTTACACAAAGGGAGGGTTGGCAGGAAACGCTGTAGGAACTGGAGGACTCTGTACAGACAGTGAGGTGAAATGGATGGTGGAAGGTTAGCGGTAATGAAGGTGCTGTAGGACAGGATGGAGGAGTGCTGCTGGGACTGGAGAAAGTTACAGTGACATCATGTGCTGGAGAGGCTGGAGGAAGGTACACAGGTGGGCAGGTCAGTAAGGGCTGGATGTTACAGACAGAGTGGGCTGTAGGTGCTGGACAAGATGACAAACGTAAGGATTTTTATAGTGTTTTGGTGATGGGGGTCATAACAGTTGGTTTCAAAGTCATTTTGGTAAAATATAAGGACAAGGCAGAGGTGAAGACGCCAAATTTGTGGAAGCCCCCTAATTGTTAGAATATCACTGTCACTGGGCATTATCACTATCACGAGACAGGATCTGGCAAACACAGACCGGGAGGAACTATTTGCAGTTGGGTTCATATTCAGAAAGAGGGGGTATGTCAAAGTGATACAGGGAGAATTCAAGGCCAGTGTGTTCTGCGAAGAGTGAATGACAAAGGCAGTAACTCCAGTGAATACTGGTCAAGCGATATCCTGAGCTTGATAAAGGAAATACAATGCGATGAAAACAGGCAAAGACCGACCAACGTATAGAGAGTACAAGGGGATCCTTAAAATGATGGGCAAATAATGGGCATGAAATATCCTTTTCAGTTACTGTTAAAGAGAGGCCACAATGTGTTTAATGAGTATAGTTAGAGGAAGAGGATTCCCAGGTAAACAGCGAGGCTTGTTAGAAACCAAAGGGACAATCCGTGCATGGAGCCAGAGGATGTAGGTAAGGTCTTCAATGAAAACTTCCCATCTGTATTGACACAGGAGAAAGGCATTGTAGTCGGGGATTTCAGTGGGGATGGTGAGGTTTTAGAACATGATAAGATGAATAAGGAGGAGTTATTAAATGTTTTCACTGGCATAAAGGTGGAGAAATCCCCAGCCTCATGAAATGTATCCCAGGTTGCTATGGGAAGGAAGGCTGGAGATTGCTGGGGCCCTGGTGTATATTTTTAATACTTTGCTGGCCACAGGTAAAGTTCTGAATGACTGGAGGATCGCTAATGCGGTTCCTTTGTTCAAGAAGGGCAGCAGGGATTGGCCAGATAATTACAGAGCAGACAGTCTGACAGCGGCGGGGCGGGGGTGGGGGGGGGGGGGAATTATTGGGAACAATTGTGAGGATGAATCGACACTTGCAAAGGCAAAGATCACCTCGGCAGCGTCATCACGGATGTGGTAGAGGATGATACTGTCTGAGGAATTCAGTTCAGTTTTTTTGAAATGGTGTCTAAAAATATTGATGAGGACAGTGCAGATGATGTGGTTTACATGGACTTGAATAAGACGGTTGACAAAATCCCTCATGGAAGGCTGGTCCAAATGTAAAGAGCCACAAGGCAAGTTCGCAAATTAGATACAAAATTAGCGGATACACTTCTTCGTGTTTGAAATTCTTTCACCAGTGGGTGTACCACAGGGATCTGTGCAGGAACCATTGCTGGTTATTATGTACACTAATAGCTTGGATGTGAAAGCATAACTTATGGGCGGCACGGTGGCAGAGCGGTTAGCACTGCTGCCTCACAGCACCTGAGACCCGGGTTCAATTCCCGACTCAGGGTGCTCCGGTTTCCTCCAACAGTCACAAAGATGTGCGGGTCAGGTGAATTGGCCATGCTAAATTGCCCGTAGTGTTAGGTAAAAGGGGTAAATGTAGGGGTATGGGTGGGTTGCGCTTCGGCGGGTCGGTGTGGCTGATATCGATCAGATGATAAACTGAGCAGAGTAATGGCAGATGTAGTTTACTTCTGATCACTGTGAGGTAATGCACTGTGGGAAGTCTCATAAGTGAAGGATATACATCATGAATGGTAGGTCCACCTGGAGTACTGAGGAACAAGGGACCTTGGTGGACCAGTCTCTGAATGTGTGAAGTTGTCAGCACATGTTGACAGGGTGGGGAAGACATCTGAACTGGGAGCAGGAGGGGGATCCACATCCTGGTGAGGCGTATTGTAGGAGCTGCTTGAGAGGATATAAAACAGTCTGGTAGGGTGTTGCATCTTAAACAGTCCTAAGGCCAGAAAGAAGATTGAGGCTGATGCACAAGTTAATGAGAACAATTTCAGCAGACAAGGCAAGCAAGAATATAGCAGGAAATGGGGAGAAACTGATGATTAACCTGCATTTATTTCAATGCAACGGGCCTGACAGCTAAGGAAGATAAACTCAGGGCATGGATTGGAACATGGGACTGGGACATTACAGTTATTACAGAAACAAAGCCAAGGGAGGGGCAGGGCTGTCAGCACATTGGTTCAAGGTGGAGATGCTACAGGAAGCATCAAAGGGTATGCAAGAGAGGATGTGTGGTGGTGGGTTTTGATTGCATAAATCATCACAGCAAGATTTAGAGAGGATATTCCTGTGGGATTGCCCACTGAAGTTATGTTAGTGCAACTGAGAAATAAGAATGGGTCATCACTTTGATACGATTGTCCTACTGACCCCGAATAATCAGTGGCAGACGGAGGAACAAATATATCAGGAGATCTCAAATATCAATCAGAATAATAGGGCTGTTATGGTTGGGGTTTTTCAACTTTCCAAACCTAGACTGGGACTGCCAGTGTTCAGCATTTGCAAGGGAGCAATTTGGTAATTATGTTCAAGAAATTCCCAATCAATATGTAAATGGTCTGAAAAGAGAATGGGGCAAAGCCTGACCTTCCCTTGGGAAACAAGGTCGGGAAAGGGACTGAGGTGTGAGTGGGAATGCATTTTGCCAAAATGACCACAATTCTTTTAGCTTAAGAATAGAGATGGAAAAGAACAGGTCTGGTCCACAAGTTCAAGTTATGAAATGGGACCAGACCAATCTTGACACTATTAGACAGGAACTTTCAAAAGGTGATCAGGGAGTCTATTTGCAGGAAAAGGGAAGTCTGGGAACTGAGAATATTTTAAAAGTGAGATAAATTGAGCGATCACCACCAGTATGTTCCTGTTTGTGTGCAGCTCAATGCTGACAGCCATCGGAAACACTGGCTGTCTACTGGACAAGGAAAAAGGGCAGCTGGATCAAGGGAATGCATGAGGATCAAGGGGCTGTAGGGATACACTTTGGGTGGAAATCAGGAATGCAGAAAGGGTACATGAAATAGTCTCGGCAGGAAAGGATAGGGAGAATGCAAAAGTGATTGTATAACTATATTGAGTAAAAGTGTAACTCGAGACAAAACAGTGTTCCTTAAGGATCAATGAGATCATTGATGTGTGGAACCGCAGGATATGGCTAAGATTTTAAACACATTTTGTGACTCCAGAACTTACTGTTGACAAAGACTGGGGAACTCAGGGAACAAGAGTAATACGTTAGACCATATTTGGAGTTCGCTGCAATTCCAGTATCCCGCTGTAGGAAGGAGGTTGTGAAGCTTGAAAGTGTTCAGAAAAGATTGACAAGATGTTGCCGGGTTGTTGCTGAATAAGCTTGGGCTATTTTCACTGGAGCATCAGAGACTGAGGGGTGACCTGACAGAGGTTTATCCATGAGGGGCATGGATTGGGTAAGCATTCAAGGTCTTTTACCAGGGGTTGGGGAGTCCAAAACTACAGGGCATATGTTTAAGGTTAAAGGGGGAAAGGTTTAAAAGGGACTGAAGGGTCAGGTTTTTAAGCACACGGTGATGTGTGTATGGCATGAGCTGAGGGAGAAAGTAACACATACTGAAACTATGACAACATTTAAGGGATGGATGGGTATGTGAATAATAAGGGTTTAGAGGTACATGGGACAAATGCTGGTAAATGGGATGGACTTATTTAGATCTTCTGGTCAACATGGGTGAGTTGGATCGAAGGGTCTGTTTCCCTTGTACATCTCTATGGCTTGAAAAGAGGGCATGTTATAGAAGAGGTGGTGCTGGACGTTTTAAAACACAAAGGTATGGAAAGCCCCAGGACCTGATTAAGTGTATCACAGGACATTGTGGGATGTTGGGGAAGGAACTGTGGAGCCCCGAGCAAAGGTATTTGTACCATTGACAGCCATATGTGATGGGCTGGAAGGCTGGAGGGTGGCATAGCGGACAGTGAAGGAGGTTTGCTGAGATTGCAAAGGGATCTTGATGATATGGGTGAATGAGCTGAAAACCTGTAGATGGAATTCAATCTGAATAAATGCGAGGTCGTGCACTTGGTAAAACAAACAATTGCAGAGCTTATACAATTACTGTTCGGGCCTCAGTTAGTGTTTTAGAGCAGAGGGACCTCCGGGTTCAGGTACATAATTCTTGAGTTTGCATCACAGGATGGATAAGGCAGTGCTTTGCATGCCTGACTATTGCTCAGTCCATTGAGTGTAGGATTTGGGACGTTATGCTGAGATTGCTCAGACATTGGCGAGGCCTGTTCTGCAATACTGTGTCCAGTTCTGGTCGCCCAGTTATAGGGAGGATATTATTAAGCTGCAGGGGATTCAGAAGAGATTTACCAGGGTATTGCTGGGTATGGAAGGCTTGAGTTCTGCAAAATGGCTGGATAGGCTGAGTCTATTTTCACTGGAGCCTGGAGGTTGAGACATGAGGTTATAAAAGTTTATTTTAAAAAATAAGGTATATAGATTGATTTAATTGTAGTTGTCTTTTCCACAGGATGGGGGACTCTCAAGAGGAGGGACCACATTTTTAAGGTTAGAAGAGAGCAATGTTCAAAAAAAAAGACATGGGGGCAAATTGTTATACAGAGGGTGGTTTGATTGTGGAATGAACCTGCTGAGGAAGGGGTGGATGTGGGTACAATTACAACGTTTAAAAGACAGAGATACTAAACGGGTATTTTGCATCAGCTTTTACTGTGGAAAAAGACATGGAAGATATAGATTGTCGGGAAATAGATAGTGACACTTTGCAAAATGTCCATATTACAGACGAGCAAGTGTTGGATATCTTGAAATGCATAAAAATGATTAAATATCATGACCTGATCAGGTGTACCCTCAAACTCTGTGGGAAGCTAGAGAAGTGATTGCTGGGCCTCTTGCTGAGATATTTGTATCATCGATAGCCACAGGTGAGGTGGCAGAAGACTGGAGGTTGGCAAACGTGGTGCCACTGTTTAAGAAGGGCGGTAAAAACAAGCCAGGGAATTATAGACCAGTGAGCCTGACCTCGGCGGTGGGCAAGTTGCTGGAGGGAATCCTGAGGGACAGGATGTACATGTATTTGGAAAGGCAAGGACTGATCAGGGATAGTAAACATGGCTTTGTGCGTGGGAGATCATGTCTTACAAACTTGATTGAGTTTTTTGAAGAAGTAACAAAGAGGATTGATGAGGGCTGAGCTGTAGATGTGATCTATAAGGACTTCAGTAAGGCGTGCGACAAGTTTCCCCATAGGACACTGATGATCAAGGTTTGATCTCACGGAATACAGGGAGAACTAGCGATTTGGATACAGAACTGGCTCCAAGGTAGAAGAGTGTGGTGGTGGAGGGTTGCTTATTAGACTGGAGGCCTGTGACCAGTGGAGTGCCACAAGGGTTGGGCTTTAGAATGGTGAATAGCCAAAGGTAAGGGAGTCCAAACAGGAGGTGAGAGAGCAAAGATTTAAAGAGGGAGCTGAGGGGCAAATTATACACAGAGGATGGTGCACAGATAGAACACACTGCCAGTGGCTCATGGGAGAAACAAGAACAATGACAACATGGAAAACACATTTGGGCAGGAACATGGAGAGGAGAAGGTTTGAAGAGCTAAGGGGCAAACGCAGGCAAATGAGACTCATTCAGTATAGGGAACATGGGCAGCATTGAGGAGCTGGACCACAGATTCTGTTTCCGTGCGGTATCACTCTGTATTTGGCTGAAGAGGATTACAGCACCGAAATAAAGCACGTTGTAAACACTGAAGCAATTTACTGCGATAGGGATGGTAGTCTGGAATGCAGTATCATTCAAATATGTGGAGGGACTATCGGTAAGGGAGGGGGTTACAGGGACAGGAACTGTTATAGGAGTTAAAACTTACTGAAGACACTGGTGCACAACCATGTCATAGTTACAGTGTTGCAGAGTGGTGAGACTAAGTACAGTGTTGGAGTCTGAACACAGAACAAAAAGATCCCAGGCAGCATTCCCACCCGCTCATGGGAGGCCTGCTTTCCCCTCTGTTGTCCTGATGCTCACTAAGACAGCACAGGCCTGGATTGATAACTATGAACTCCCAATGCTATGTCAGTGCAATGTAAGTTAAAGTAGACTTGGTGATTGAGCCAGGGGTATGACTGTGCTGTGCTCCCCCTCCAGCACTGTATCTATGTCATGTCTTGTTAGCGATGTTAGGAGACCTCACACTGCTCTCTGCTCTGTGCACTCCGAGTGATCTTACCTCAGTGCAGGATTTATTGAAGGCTCCACATCTCCCTGCCCTTTGTCTCTCTGGCTGACCAACCATCTTCAATGAGGTGTTGGTCAAGACAACCAGCAATTGGGAAGTGTATTGAGTCAGGAACTTCCTGAGTACCTACAGGATACAGGGAAATCGACAGAATGGAAAATTAGACTAATGCAGTGAGGGTTATACATGGAGAATGGAAATGAGCCCCACAGAGATCTTGGAAAATCCCACTCCATTCCTGGCCTGTGCTGTTGCGAGTCTCTGGAGTGGAGAATTCTGTTGGTACAGGATCTGGAGTAACTGCAAGAGCGGGAGGCACTGACAGAGGCAGCAATTAGACCCACACAGTGAGGGATACCACATGGAGGGAGACTGAGTGATATCACCAGAGTGCTGGAAGGCTTCAGGATCACACAGTCATGTTGGAAGAATGGGTTTAACTTCACGTTGCCCTGGTATCAGTGCTCAGGGATGAGCAACCTGTGAGCAGGCGAAGTGATGGCCGAGTGGTATTATTGCTAGAGCATGTATCCAAAACCTCAGCTAATGTTCAGGGGAAGTGGGTTTGAATCCCGCCATCAGAAATGGTGGAATTTGAAATCACTAATTTTAAAAATAGTAATTAACAATCCATAAATAAATATGAAACCATTGCTGATGTACAAAAATACCCAAACACTCGACCTTTAGATGAGGACATCTGCCCATCCTCACGTGGTCTGCATGACATCCCCACAGCAAAGTGTTTGCCTGTCAATCACCCTCTGAAATGGCCGAGCAAGTCATTCAGCTCGAAGGCAGCTCGGGCTGGGCAAGAAAGGCTGGTCAGCCAGAGACACCCACATCCCATACCGGATTTAATAAATAATCCATTAGGATGGTCCCCCTGGAACTGTGCTGGGACCAGTGTCCTGGCCAATCATGACAGTAGGTTTATGGATGGGGCTTTAAACTGACAGAGAGGATGCAGGGACAGGGTTCAGGTGAAAGCAGCTTTCCAAATCCAAAGAGAAAAGGTGAAGTATGGGAGCAGCATGGGGATGTGGCTGAAGACAAGCAGAAAGGAACAGGATGGGACAGAGTTTTACTAAAACTGTACATCAGGGAATCGGTTTGTGACAGGAAATTGCGGGAAAGAGTAAATTATGTTTTTTTTGGAATGGATAATGTCTCTTCAATAAGGTAGACTGACTTTTGACAAAAAGATAAAAGAAATTTAGAAACCAGAGAGATGTGGTTACAGGGTGAACAAAAGGTTGACAGGAATATTCAGTGGATCACAACCTTGCGGAAACTCAGGCAAAATGGGTAACGCAAACAATAATGGGTAACAAAGGCATCACAGAGAAAGCATTTGGCCTCAAATCATGAAGTAGAGTCAGTCTGAATGTAACCTCTGGCTACTACTTGCCAAGGACACAAGCAGCAGGACAGTTTTAGCCACCGAACAGCATTCCCTTGCTCATCACTGCATTACACAGGAACTCATTGGAATTTTTTAACAAACACATTGTGATAATTCTGGGAAACTTCAATATTCATATATTCTGGGACAGTCACACTGACAACAGTGATATTGGAAGAGGAGTTCAGAGATTTTTTTCCGGTATTTTTGAATAACAAATTGTGCAACTGGTTGGGGACATAACTATCACAAAGCGACCGTTGTGTGATAAAACTTAGTGAATGAGGAATGTCACCTGGTGAGATCCTCAGGGAAATTGTGATAAAGTGCAGTTTAAAGAAATATAAAGTTTTAAAGTGAATCACAGAAAGGACAAGCTACAACTAGAAACAAAAACAGCCAATTACTTGGGTTTAAGATGAGAACTGACCAAGGTAAAGAGGCAAAATAAACTGAAACAAGTGTCTGTAAATGAACAATTGAAAACATTTGAAGGAGCAGTGTAAATCACACAACAAAAGAACATTCCATTGAAACAGACAAAAACTCAGCAAGAAATTCCCACCGGTCCCTCACTCAGGACAAAATATATCATATTAGATTATGAGGCTTAGACAATCACCACAAAGTAATAAAAATCCTGAAGTGAGATAGTGTTTTAGGAGTAAGTGTTAAAGGGATTGCAAAGGGTCTGCTAGCAGGGGGAGGGCAGTGGGAAGGGGAATGAGTGTCAGGGTTTAATGACACAATAGGCACAGGGAGAGGTGAAGTTGCTGGAGGTGGTGAGAGAGTTACAGAGAGTGGTCAGGGTCTGAACGGTGTTACAAAGCCAGAACGGATTGCTGCAGCTGGAGGGGTTTGCAGAGGTAGGGAGGGGCATATGTATTTTTATTTATACATTCATGGGAGGTGGGTGTCACTGCTAATTACCCAGAGGACAGCTCAGAGTTAGCCATATTGCAATGGGTCTGGAGCCACATTTTAGTCAGGCCAGGATAGAATGTCAGATGTTCTACACAAAAGGAGGTCAGTGAACCAGATGAGTTCTTCCTCCTGATCAACAATGCTTTTATAGTGGCCTGACCAATGTCTTGTACAGATACAACACGACGTCCCAACTCCTACTCTTAATGCTCTGCCCAATGAAGGAAACCATCCCAAACGCCTGCTTCACCAGCCTGTCTACCTGTGACACCACATTCAAAGAACCATGTACCTGGGTCACTGACTGATAACACTACCCAGGGCCCGAACATTAACTGTACAAGTCCCACCCTGGTTTGTTTCACCAAATGGAACATTTCACATTTATCTAATTAAACTCCATCTGCTATTCTTCAGCCCACTATCCCAGCAGTACTGTTCATCCTGTTGTAGCACAGATAACCTTCTTCACTGTCCACTTTACAACCAATGTCACACAAAAAAACTGACTTAACTTATTAAACAACGTTCCCATCCAAACCATTTACCCAAATGACAAACAGCAGGGGACCCACTCCACCGCTGGTCACATGCCTCCAGTCAGAAAAACAACATGTCCCCCATCACCCTCGGTATCCTACCATCAAGTCCAATTATCTGTCCAGTTGACTTGCTCCTCAGGAATGCGATAACCTTTTAAACTGATCTGAGCTTATTACCCAGTTTACCATACGACACGTAGGACACAGAACAGTACAGAACAAGACACTTCGGCCATGATGATATGCCAATCTTTTATCCGACCGGAAGATATTTTAAAAAATGGCAGATAGAGTTTAATTCCGATAAATGTGAGGGGCTGCATTTGGGAAATCAAATCATGGCAGGACTTATACACTTAATGGTAAGGTGCCAGGGAGTGTTGCTGAACCAAGAGACCTTGGGGTGGAGGTCCATAGCACCTTGAAAGTGGAGTCGCAGGTAGATAGGATAGTGAAGAAGGTGTTTGGCATGCTTTCGTATATTGGTCAGAGTATTGAGTACAGGAGTTGGGAGGTCATGTTGTGACTGTATAGGACATTGGTTAGGCCACTGTTGGAATACTGCGTGCAATTTTGGTCTCCTTCCTATCGGAAAGATATTGGGAAACTTGAAAGGGTTCAGAAAAGACTTACAAGGATGTTGCCAGAGTTGGAGGATTTGAGCTGTAGGGAGAGGCTGAACAGGCTGGAGGTGTTTACCTTGGAGGGTCAGAGGCTGAGTGGTGACCTTATAGAGGTTTACAAAATTATGAGGGGCATGGTTAGGGTAAATAGGCACAGTCTTTTCCCTGGGATCGGTGAGCCCAGAACTAGAGGGCATAGGTTTAAGGTGAGAGGGGAAATATCTAAAAGAGACCTCAGGGGCAACTTGTTCACGCAGAGGGTGGTACGTGTATGGAATGAGCTGCCAGAGGAAGTGGTGGAGGCTGGTACAATTGCAACATTTAAGAAATATTTGGATGGGTACATGAATAGGAGGTTTGGAAGGATATGGGCCGGGTGCTGGCAGGTGAGACGAGACTGGGTTGGGATATCTGATCGGCATGGACAGGTTGGACCGAAGTGTCTGTTTCCATGCTGTACATCTCTCTGACTCTAACTTCCATATCATTAATTTTATTATCATCTATGTGCCTACCCAGAGGTATATTAAATGTCCCTAATGCATCTAATTCTACTGCCCACCTCTGGCAGTACATTCTACTCATCCACCACTCCGTATGTAACGATCCTACCTCTGAAATCTCCCCTTAACCATCCACTAATCACCCGAAAATTATACCCCCTTGTAATAGCTATTTATATGAGGGTGAAAAAAAATCTCTATATTCACTCTATCTATGACTGTCATCACCTTGTTCACCTCTGCCAAGTCACCCCTCACCCCTCTTCACTCCAATGAGAAAAGCCTTAGCTCCCTCAACCTTTCTTCATAAGACATGCTCTCCAGGACAGGCAGCATCCTGGTAAGTCTTCTCTTTACCCTCTCTCAAGTTTCCACATTCTTCCTGTAATGAAGGGACCAGATCTGAACACAATATTCCAAGTGGGGCCTAACCAGGGCTCTCTCTTATTCCTGATGAAGGGCTTATGCTCGAAACGTCGAATTCTCTATTCCTGAGATGCTGCCTAACCTGCTGTGCTTTGACCAGCAACACATTTGCAGCTGTATAGAGCTGCAGCATAACCTCACCGCTTTAAAACTCAATCCCCAAACTAATGAAATCCCACACAATATATTCCTTCTTAACAAGCCTATCAGCATGAGTGGCAACTTTGAGGGATCTATGGACTTGGAACTCAAAATCCCTCTGTTCCTCCACACTGCCAAAGATCCTGCCTTCAACCCTGTATTCTGCATTCAAATTCAATTTTCAAAATGAATGATTTCACACTTTTCCAGATTGAACTTTATCTGCCGTTTCTCAGCCCAGCTCTGCATCCTGTCAATGTCCTGTTGCAGCCTACAACAGCCCTCCACCAACCTTCGTGTCATTGGGAAACTTACTAACCCACTCTTCCACTCACACATCCAAGTCACTCATAAACTCACAAAGAGCAGAGGTTCTGTCACCTCTCCCTGCAGAAAACCACTGGTCACTGAGCTCCAGGATGAATTGTTTTTATCTATCATCACCCTCTGTTTTCTGTGGGCCAGTATTCTTGTATCCAGACAGACAGGTTTCCCTGTATCCTATGTCTCCGTACTTTCTGAATGAGCCATAAAGGTGTTTTGACACATTCTCAAAAGATTCAATAAGATTTAGAAGGCATGACCTGCCCCTTACAAAGCCATGCTGACTATCTCTAATCAAACTATGGTTTTCCAAGAAATAATAAATCCTGTCTCCCAGAGTCCTCTCCAATAATCTGCACACCACAGACATAAAACGGACAGGTGTGCAATTCCGAGGATTATCCCTATTCCCTTTCCTGAACAAGGGAATAATATTTTCCTGTATCCAATCATCTGGTCCGACTCCAGTGGACAGTGAGGGTGCAACGGTCATCACCAGGTGCGCAGCAATCCATTCCCTCGCTTCGTACAGTAACTTTGGACGCATCCAGTCTGGTTCAGCGACTTATCGATCCTTATCTTTTACAGAATTCTCAGCACATCCTCCTCCTTAACATCCACCTGTTCACATACATCAGCCTGTTTCACACTGTCCTCACAAACAACAAGACCCTTCTCAGCAGTGAATACTGAGGCATAGTATTCATTAAAGACCTTCTCTACCTCCTGTGACTCCAGACACAAGTTCCTTCCACTATCCCAGAGTGGCCTTATCCTCACTCTGACCATCCTCTTGTTCCTCACATAAGTGGAGAATGCCTCACAGTTTTCCTTAAGCCTTCCCAACAAAACTTTTTCATGCCGCCTTCTAGTTGCCCTAAGTCCATTCCTCGGGTCCTTCCTGGTACCTTCAGAGAATCCCTACAGTGTGGAAACGGGCCATTTGACCCAATAACTCCATATTAACCCTCCAAACAGTATCCAACCCAGCCCCATTCGCCCACCCTATTACTCTCCATTTGCCCTGACTAATGCGCCAAACCTACCCATCCGTGGACACTATGGGTAATTTAGCATGGCTGAGTCACCTAATCTGCACATCTTTGGGCTGTTGGGGGGAAACCGGAGCACCTGGAGGAAACCCACAGAGAGACTGTGCAAACTCCCCACAGACAGTCGCCTGAGGCTGTAATCGAAATGGAGTCCGTGGTGCTGTGAAGTCGCAGTGCTAACCACTGAGACACCGTGCCATCCAATATAACTCTCTGGAGCCCTGTCTGATCCTTGCTTCCTCAACCTTCAGTAAGCTTCTTTCTTCCTCTTGACTAGATGCTAAAGTTCATGTGGACAACATTGACTGCTCTGCCTTCATCTATCTCTTGGCCACCTCCTCGAAGAGTCAATCCGGTTTGAGAAACGTGGTTTTCCACTCACAAAGCCATGATGACCATCTCAAATCAGCCCTTGCCTTTGTAAATGTAAGGAGCTCCTTTCTCTCAGAATCTCCTCCAACAACTTCCCCATCACTGGGCTCACAGGGCTGTAATTTCCTGGCTTTTCCCTGCAGCCCTTAAGTGATGGAACAGCATTAGCAGCCCTCCAGTCTTCCAACACCTCACTGTGTCTGTTGATAATATAAATATCTCTGTTAAGGACACTGCAATCTCTTCCCTAGCTTCCCACAATATTCTAGTATCGACCCAATGAGCTACTGAGGATTGATCTACCTTTATTTGTTTTAAGATTCCAGCACTTTCTCTTCTCTGGTGAGGATTCTTTCCAAGACATCGCTATTTATTTCCCCAAGTTCCCGAGCTTCCATGTCTTTCTCCACAGTAAATACTGACAAGGCTATTTTGTCTAATATCTCACCCACCTCCTCTGGTTCCACACATGGGTGACCTTATTGATCTTTAAGGGACCCTATTCTCTACCAAGTTACTCTTTAGCCCTGACTGAAACTTGCACAAAGGCTTCTCATAATTCAAATACATGATATCCCCTCTCCCACGACACCCCGCCTACACCCTTACAATTCTGCCATTTATATTCACACCAACAAATTAAATCCAACAGGCTCAGAAACAAATTCTCTTTTATCAAATGTGTTTCTAAGTGGCCAGTTATTGTATATTGACATATCCTTTCTAACAATGTCAGTATGGTCCCGACTTACTGACAGGGTAACTCTATTTGGTTTCAGACGGGCAGCAGAAAGGGTTGTGGGAGTTCTTGTGTATCAATCTGAAAAAGGTAGCTCACAGGGTCATCAGGGAATAGAGAAGGCAAATCAAATGCTGGCATTTATTACAGAGGGAATGGAGTCTAAAAAAGGGAGGTTTTGCTAAAACGATGCAAGGTTCAATATTATGAACAGTGTGAGTACCTGAAGGAAAGATGTTGTCACATTGGAGGCAGGTCAGAGAAGGCTCACTCGGCTGATCCTGGGAATGGAGGGATTTTCCAATGAGAAGAGGTGGAGTAGGTTGAGGTTGAACCCATTGAAGTTTAGATAAGGAGAGAGAAATGGAATGAACCATCCATTCTGAGGGGCTCTGATCAGGCAGATGCTGGGAAGTTAGAAAACTGAACAGCACAGCACAGCAACAGGCCCTTCGGCCCACCATGTCTATGCAGTCCATGATGCTATTCTAACTCATACAATCTGCCTGCACATGGTCCATATCCCTCTATTCTCTTCCCGTTCATGTTTCTGTTGAAATCCCACTTCAAAACTTTACTCACATTTCTCTTTCTATGACCTCGCTTGGAAACTTCCACTCTCTGCAAAAAAAAACTTGCCTCACACATCTCGTTTAAATTTTCTCTTTCTCACCCTAAACCTCTACACTCTAGTATTTGAAACTTTCACATTGGAAAAGAGATGCTGACTATCTACATTATCTATCCCTGTCCTAATGTTATATCCCTGTACCTGGTCACCTGTCAGCCTCTGATATCCTTACAAAGCAATTCAACTTTGTTAAATTTCCTCTTAACACCGAACACACCCTTAAAAACCCAAACATAGGCAACGTGCTGATAAACCCCTTTTGCACCCTCTCCAAAGCCTCCCCATCCTCCCTATTGTGTGGAGATGAGCACTGCACACAGTTCTCCAAATGTGACCAAACAAACATTTTATACAATTACAGCATCAGATGCAAACCACTTTACCCAACGTTGTGAGCGATGAAGGCCAGTGCTCCATTTGCTTTCCTTCCCATCTGAAACACTTCTGTTGCCATTTTCAGGGAGTTACTGACTTGCACCAAGATCCTCCTGTATATCAATATCCCTCAGGATGAGAACTTTATTCCTGAATTTGACATCATCTCACACTTGTCCAGAATAAACCCAATTTGCCATTTCTGTCTATCTCTCTGACTGTTCTGTAACCTCCTGCAGATTTTAATGAATCAGGGAAACAAGGGTTTTGTGGAAAAGGCAGGAAAGTAGAGTTGGACAGTATCAGATCAGCCATGATCTGACTGAAGGGCACAGCATACTCAATGGGCCAAATGGCCTCATTCCCCTCCTACATCTCATGGTCTGAGCACAAACTCAATATGCCCTGCATAATATTATGGGTTTCTGCTCACAAAACTCCTTTATAATGGGATTATTGGATATTTATTCGTACACAGCACTTGATGTACAAATATGATATGATGTTATAGAAAACCATCTCACATACAATCCAGGATTCTATCCGTTACAGCACTGATACTCACTGCTGTATCAGTCGGCATGGAGATCACACCACTGTCACACACAGGTACTGTACTGCTCTTGCTACAAGTACATTCAGTGTCCTGACTGTAACCATATTGATATTCCCATCACTGGTTGGTGCCTACAATAGAATTCCTGCTAACGTTGCTGCTGCTTGCTTATTCTCAGCTCCACTCTTCATATTCAGATCCACATGTCTGTCTCATTAATGCATTAACCTCATCCTTCCTTCACAACTTGTTGGCTTTTTGCCTAGTCTGCCTATTGGGACGAGATTAGTTTGGGATCTCTGCTCAGCATGGATGGGTTGGACCGAAGGGCTGGTTTCCATGTTGTAGTACCTCTCTCTGACTCTATCCCAACAAACCTTCAGTATTCACTCCCAGCGATGGTCATTCTGCAGCTAAATCTCCGGAATGACAGTTCCATCATATCTGTTCACTGTCATCCCATCTGCCTTATGGCGAATGCAGGGAGTCATTCCTCAGTAGTGGGTGGTTGAACAGATTGGTACAGGTTACAGAGACAGGGAGGCTTACAGGGACTCGAGGATGTTAGAGTTAAACAGAGTTACATCTGGTCAAGAATGTCAGTGGGACAAAGGGGTTTGGGGATTGGAGGAATTTACAGAGATAGAGGGAGCTGGATTAGATTCTGGAGATAGGTATAGAGATGGAGAAAGGAAGAGGTAGGCAGACTGAGAGGCACAGACAGGGGGCTGTTTCATCTAGGAGAGTATTGTGTATACTAACAGAGATATGGAAGGTTGTCGTGACTGAAGACGTTTATAAATATAAGGTGGCTTCTAGGCTCTGGGGGCTAAATAGATCGGAAGGCAATGTGGAATGCCAGGTTACTGGGGTGGAGACAGTTACACAAATGGGGAGGGTTGTACAAAATGAAGGAGGTTCCTGTGGTCGCGAGGGGTATGGTGTCAGGAATGAGGGTGAAATTTAACAAGATAAAGATCAAAGAATTAGAAAAGGTCAAGGAGATTACAAAGTTTTCACAGCTAAGGAAGGGTTGTAGGAGCTGGAGAAGATTACATAGGTAGGGACCGATGGAGAGGTTAAAGATAAATACATTGACATGGAGGGTGGTGTTGTTGGGAGGAGCTTACAGGGATAGACAGGGCTATCTGGGTTTTCAGCGATGAAAGAATTTAATATCTCCTGCAGAAGTTTAGGAATTAGGATGTTAGGGATTGGAGAACCTGACAGAGAGAGAGAGAATGGTGTGGAGATTCCAAACAGAGGAAGGATTATCGGGACTGGAGGATATTACAGAGATCACTAACACAGCATGGGCCAGGATTGATGCCTGCGATCCCCTGTGCTGTTGCATTGAGGACCAGTACAGCAGAGGTGAAAGCAGGACCCTCACAAGATGGTGGGAATGATGCGTAGAATGTTGCTGTTCCTTGCCCAGCTCTGTATCTATGTCCTGTCTTCCAGGTCGGAATATAGAAGTCTACCACCTCCACCCTGTGCTGTTTACTGTGAGTGATCTTACCGGCTGCAGGATTGACTGAAGGCTCTAGATCTCCCTCTCCATCTCTCTCTGGCTGACCAACCAGCTTCAATGAGGTGATGGATGAGACAGGAGTTAGGAACATCCTGATTACCTGCATGAGACAGAAATAGACAGAATGGGAAATTAGACTGATGTAACGAGGATAACTCATGCAGAGTGGCACTGAGTCCAGCAGAGATCTCGAGAATCCCAGTCTCCATCCCTTGTATGTGCTGCTGCGTCTCTCTGGAGTGGACAATTCTGTTGACTCAGCATCTCAGAGCATCTGTAAGAGGGTGAAATGCTGCCAGGGGCAGCAAATAGACCGACACAGCGAGGGGTACCACATGGAGAGATACTGAGTGATATCACATTACTAGACACTGTATTAACAGGGAATTGTTTGAATTTGTAACAAAGGCACTGGGATAATTGTGAGGGGATTCAACCTTCCTATCTCTTCATCTCTTTGGCGGTGGCTCACAGATGAGGCTGACTCTCTCCCAATCTCGGGGCGAGGGTGGGAAAGTCTAGAGTTGGCTGTACAAACCGATGTGGCCTTCCACACACACTATTACACTTGGGGCATGAGGTGGACATGGGAAGAGGGTGGGTGGGGCGTTGGCGTGACAGCGCTCTCCTTGTGCTGTTTTCTGCTGGATTCCTATTTTCACCACAGCAAGTTTCGAGGTGCTCAACACCTTCCCAATGCTCTTTCCCCACTTCGGACGGTCTTGGCCCAGGACTTAACAGATTTGATTAAGAGATGAAAAAAAAACGATCAATTCTGAGAAGCCAGCATTTAGAAACTTGGACACATTTGTTAAAGAGATCGCTATGGATTCTCCTAGCAGGAGGAGTGCAGTAGGAAGAGGAAACATTGTCAGATGATAGGAACAGGGAGAATTGAAGGTTCTGGAGGTGGTGAGGGTGTAACAGAGAGAGGCAAAGTCCTGAACAATGTTACAAAGCCAGTACGGATTGCTGCAGCTGGAGCTGTTTGCAGAGTTAGGATGGAGATATGTATTCTCATTGATTCATTTGCGGCCTGAGGATGTCACCGGATGGACCAGCATACATTACCCCATTGCTAATTGCCTAGAGGCAGCTGAGAGTCAGCCATATTGCTGCGGGAATGGAGTCACATGTGAGCCAGACCATGTAAGAATGCTAGATGTCCCTCCCTGAAGGACACACGTGAACAAGTTGATTTTTTCCAGAAAATCAACAATGCTTATACAGTGACCTCACTAATGTCCTGTACAGATACACCATGACATCCCAACTCCTACTCTCAATGCTCTGCCCAATGAAGGGTAACCATCCCAAACGCCTGCTTCACCAGCCTGTCTACCCATGACGCTACTTTCAAAAGACTGTGTATCTGCGTCCCTGGGTCACTGATTGACAAGGGCCCGAACGTTTACTGTACCAGTCCAGCCTGGTCTGTTTTACCACAATACAATATCTTGCATTTCTCCACCTGTTCTTTCTAAACTCACTGACCCAGCTGTACTGTTGATCCCTTTGTACTCTTCGATAACCCTCTTCACTGTCCACTTTATCACCAATTTCAGTCTTACTCCCAAACTTGCTAACCATGACTCCTGTATTATCATCCAAGCAGTCACACCTACACATAGGTATATAGGAACTGAAGGACTTAAAGAGATTACACAGACCTGGAGTGTTGTATGCAGAGGAGTAGATTAAACTGATAGGGATGGTTTTAGAGACTCAACAATGTTAGGAAATAATGGGGGTTGCCATGGTGATAGCATGTTTCAACAATTTGGAGGATATAGGTCTGAAGGAGCTTTGTCAGTTACCGATGGTACAGTACAGGGAATTGTCGTGGCTTCCGTTTCATAAGCAATCCATAAGCACTTACAATAGCCTGTTTGACATGTGCATTATTTCTCGACCATTCATCAGACAGCACTGCAAATACTTCACTGCCTCCGTCTACCAGCTTAGACTGAACTAACATTACTCAGAAGACCTCAGTCTGTCTATGCAAAGTCACAGGTAGTTAGGATAGCGAAGAAGGCGCTTGGTATACATTATTGGTCAGACTATTGAGTACAGGAGTTGGGGGGGTCATGTTGCGGCTGTACAGGACAGTGGTTAGGCCACTTTTGGAAGACTGCATGCAACTCTGTTCTACTTCCTATCGGAAGGATGTTGTGAAAATTGAAAGGGTTCAAAAAAGATTTACAAGGATGTTGCCAGAGTTGAGCTATAGGGAGAGATGAACAGGCGATGGTTGTTTTCCCTTTAGAGTCGGAGGCTGAGGGGTGACCTTATTGGGGTTTATAAAATCAAGAGGGACATGGATAAGGTAAATAGACAGTGTTTCCCCTGGCATGTGAGAGTCCAGAATTGTAGGGCAAGGTTTAGGGTGAGAGGAGAAAGATATAAAAGAGAACTAAGGGGCAACATTTTCACGCAGAGGATAGGACATGTATGGAATGAGCTGCCAGAGGAAGTGGTGGAGGCTAGTACAACTGCAACAGTTAAAAAGCATCTGGATGGATGTATGAATAGGAAGGGTTTAGAGGGAGATGGGCCGGGTGCTGGCAGGTGGGACTATATTGGGTTGAGTTATCTGATCTGCAGGATGGGACTCTGAATGTATTGTGGAACCTGGAGGATGTTATAATTTGAACTACAGGTAATTTTTGATTGGATCTTTCAGCCAATCTTACAGATGGTACAATTGCAACATTTAAGAAGCATTTGGATGGATATATGAATAGAAAGGGTTTGGAGGGACATCGGCCAGGTACTGGCAGGTGGGACTAGATTGTGTTGGAATATCCTGTCGGCATGGCCGGGTTTGACTGAAGGGTCTGTTTCCACGCTGTACATCTCTATGACTGTAAGATCGGCTGAATGGTCCAATCAAAAATTACCTGCGGTTCAAATCATAATATCCTCCAGTTTCCACAAGCCATCCTCGGTCACATCCTGCAGGTTCTATGAATTGCGCAACCTCCTGCAGGTCCCAAGTCCCTTCCTACATTTGTACCATCCTCCAGTTTCTGCAGCCCTTCATACCTCGTAACATGGCCCAGACTCTCCAACTCCTCCTTCCTCTGCAATATTCCCCAGAAGGGCAGTGGAGGATGGTGGGGGTTACAGAGATATGGAGGGACATCAGGATGGCAGGATTTTGCAGACATTAGTAATATAGGGACTTGAGGAGGTTTCACAGTTTATGAGTGTTGTAGGGTCTGGAGGAACTTACAAAGGTAGGCATAGTTTGAGATTGGAGGATTCTGCAGAAAGCCTTTATGTGGTTAAAGGCAGAATTCTTAGCAGCGTGCAGGCACAAAGGGATCCTGTATCCCTCAGCTTACCACCCAAGTTGACAGGGTGTTAAGAAGGCATATGGTGTATTGGCTTTCTTTAGCAGGGGGATTGAGTTTAAGAGATGCGAGGTTTTGCTGCAGCTCTACAGAACCTCAGTTAGACCACACTTGGAATATTGTGAGCGGTTCTGTTCGCTTCATTATAGGAAGGATGTGGAAGCTTTAAAGACAGTGCAGAGGAGATTTAGCAGGATGCAACCTGGACTAGAGGGCATGCCCATAGAAGGTAGGTTGTGGAAGCTGGGGCTTTTCTGATCAGAGCGAAGGAGGAAGAATGGTGACATGATAGAGGTGTACAAGGGAATGAGAGGCATAGATGGAGTGGATAACCAGAGACTATTTCCCATGGCGAAATGGCGATCACAAGGAGACATAAGTTTAAGGTAATTGGCGGAAGGTTTAGCTTAGATATCAGAGGGATATGGGCCAGGTGCTGGCAGGTAGGACTAGATGGGGTTGGGATATCCTGTTGGCATGGACGGGACTGGTATGTTATTGACATAGTGTGGTGGGTGTGTGGAATGGACTGCCAGCCGTGGTAGATTCAGACACATTACAGACATCTAAGCAACTCTTGGATAGGCACATCAATGACAGTAAAATGTAAGGTATGCAGGTTAGTTTCGTCTTCAGAGTAGGATAAAAGGTCAGCACAATATTGAGGGCGGAAGGGCTTGTACTGGAATGTGCTAATCCATATTCTAAATAACAAGGGTTATGATGGCAGCAAGAGGTTTCGGGAAGTGGGAGAGGATGTGATCTGAATGAAGTGACACATATAGGAGGCATTGCTAAGGTTGTATGAGGTAACAGAGACAGCAATGGGCTGATCTGGAGCAGATCACCAGACTGGGAGGGGTGTGGGGACTGGAGGTGCTTTCACAGGGAGGGAGGGGCACAGAGCCACAGGAGGTTACAGAGATGTGGAGAGCTGGCGGGCCTACAGGAGTTCACGGAGATGGGGAGGTTGGGAGGAATGGAGCAGTTTACAGGGATAAGGATAGTGGTATTTTACACAGACAGGAATGTTTCAGGTGAATGGAGCTGAGTACAGAGATAAAGTGGGTTGTACAGATTAGAAAAACGAATAGACATATGGAGGGTAGTCGTGACTGAAGATGTTTATATTTACAGGAAGGCTGAGGTTCTGCAGGTTATTTAGATAAAGAGGGTGTGGAATCAGACAGATTCTCCAAGTGACAAAGACAGCAATTTTGGTTGGAGACAGTTTCAGAGATTAGGGAGCATTAGTAACCTCCTCCAGTTTGGTCAGAGTGGGAAGGGTTGTAGGGGAGGGTTAGGTTTACACATGTAAGAGCTGGAGAAGATTATGGAAATGTGAAGATGGATGGAGACACTGGCGGAGCTTCCATTGACAGGATGGGTGCTGGCAATGAAAAGATATCACATAGATAGTGGGTTTTGTAGGAACTGGATTGAAAGGGTCACAGGCATTGGAATGGCTTCTGCAGACTGGGAGTATTACAGGGACTGAGAGGATTGTAGGGTCTCCAAAGATTGATCATGTCTTTAAGAATAGAAGAGATTATGTCGATATGAAAAGCTTAAACCCAATGCATGCAGTCTTCATTTCAAGACCAGAGCCTTATTATCCCTCACCAGCCAAGGATCCCTATCCCTGCCAGCTTTTCCCTTTATCCCAATGGGGCAGACTGGTCCTGGATTCTTGAGATCACACTTTGAAAAGCCTCCCATTTGCCAGTTGTTCCTTTTACTTCAAACAGACTCACCCAATCGACTGGAATCATAATATGGAGGTGCTGGTGTTGGACTGGGGATGTACAAAGTTAAAAATCACCCAACACTCGGTTCCAGTCCAACCGGTTTATTTGAAAGCACTAGCTTTCAGAGTACTGCCCCTTCATCAGGTGGTTGTGGAGCACAATCCTAAGGCACAGAATTTATAGCAACAGGATGGCAGGGACATGGAATATAATATCAAACAAATTTAGTTGAAGCCTTTCATCTGTTACGGTGATCACCAGCGCTTTCAAAGCGAGTTGGAATATAACTGGGCATTGTGCAATTTTAAATTCACAGCATTGACGCTGGCCAGATCCTGCAGAATGGCCCCAAACCTGGCCCTGTTCCAGGTTTCCTCTTCAATATCTGGACCTGCTGATCTTCCTTCATAACTATGTTAAAAAGAAGACAGTTGTGGGCACTGGACCCAAAGTGCTCTCCGAATGACACTTCAGTCACTTGCCCGACCTCGTTTTCTGAGGTGGGGGAGATCCAGTGTTGCACCTGCCTGAGTAGAGTCTGCACCTCTGCATATTGGTTTAGGAACCTTTCTTGGACATATTTGAAAAATTGCACTCTGTCCAGATCTTTTATACTCTAGGTGGCCCAGTCAATACAAGGAATATTAAAATATCCAGCCTGTACTTCTCGATTATTCCTATAGTTATCTGCAATCTCTACACACATCTGCTCCACTGGTACCTGTTGGGTCTACAAAAGTCTACAATACAGTCCCAACAAAGTGACCACCCCTCTTCTTCTTTCTAACTTCTAACCATGTGGATTTTAAAGGAGTATATGTTTTGAAAATTGGAATTAACATTCCATAAATAAGTATTGGTAAATATCCAAACACTTGACCTTCAGGGAAAGACAACAGTTCACTCTCATGTGGTCTGCACGACATACCCACAGCAAAGTGATTGCCTCTCAATGACCCTGTGAAATGGGCGAGCCAGCTGCTTAGCTCAAGGGCAGCAAGGGATGGGCAAAAAAGGCTGGTCAGCCAGAGACACCCACCTCCCAGACCTTATTTAAAAAAAAAATCCATTCAGATTGGTCCCAGCACAGTTCCAGTGGAACAATGTCCTGGCCAATCACGTCGGTAGGTTTATGGACAGGACTTTAAACTAAAAGAGAGGATACAGT
This sequence comes from Hemiscyllium ocellatum, assembly GCF_020745735.1. NCBI lineage: Eukaryota > Metazoa > Chordata > Chondrichthyes > Orectolobiformes > Hemiscylliidae > Hemiscyllium > Hemiscyllium ocellatum. The sequence continues at coordinate 431,335 of NW_026869060.1, forward strand.
GACAGGCTTCATGTGAAAGATGTTTTCCAAATCCAAAGAGGAAACGTGAAGCATCAGAGTAGCGTGGGAATGTGACCGAAGACAACAGAAAGGAACAGGATGGGACAAAGTTTAACTAAAACTGTAGATCAACAAATCCATTTGTGACAGGAAATTGTCGGAAAGAGTAAATTATGTTTTTTATTAATGGACAAAGTCCCTGCAACAAGGTAGATGGATTTGTGACACAGAGATAAAAGAGATTTAGACACCAGAGAGATGTGGTTACAGGGTGAACAAAAGGTGGAACATAAATATTCAATGTTTCACAACCTTGCGGAAATTCAGGCAAAATGGGTAACACTAACAATAATGGGTAAGAAAGGCATTACAGTGAAAACATTTTGCATCAGATCATGAAGTAGAGTCAGTATGAATGTAAATTCTGGCTACTACTTGCCAAGGACACAAGTAGCAGAACAGTTTTAACCACCGAACAGCATTTCATTGCTCATCACTGCATTAAACAGGAACTCATTGGAATTTTTAATACAGGCATGGTGAACATTTAGTGAAACGTCGATATTCGCAAAGTCTGGGACAATCACACTGACAACAGTGATATTGGAAGAGGAGTTCAGAGAATTTTTTTTTCAGTGTTTTATAGAATAACACATTGTGCAACTGGGTAGGGATGTTACTGTCTCAGAGCGACTGTTGTGTGTTAAAACTTAGTGAATGAGTTAAGTCACCTGGAGTGATCCTCTGGGAAATTGTGATAAAGTGCAGTTTAAAGAAATATAAAGTTTTAAAGTAAATCACAGAAAGGACAAGCAAAACTAGAAACAAAAATAGCCAATTACATGGGTTTGATAGGAGAACTGAACAAGGTAAACAGGCTGAGCAGACTGAAGTATGGGTGTCTGGAAATGAACAGTGGAAAACATTTGAAGGAACAGTGTAAAACACTCAACAAAAGGACATTTGACTGAAACAGACAAAAACTCAGCAAGAAATCCCCACCGGCCCCTCATGCAGGACAAATTGGATCACATCAGATTATGAAGCTGAGAAGAACACCAAAAAGTACTTAAAATCCTGAAGTGAGAGAGAGTTTTAAAGTAAGTTTTAAAGGGATTGCAATGGGTCTGCTAGAAGGAGGGGGGCAATGGGAAGGGGAATCATTGCCAAGGTTTATTGACACGTTAGGAACAGGGAGAGATGAAGGTGCTGGAGGTGGTGAAAGAGTTACAGAGAGTGGTCAGAGCCTGAACGGTGTTACAAAGCCTATACGAATTGCTGCAGTGGGAGGGGTTTGCAGAGTTAGGAAGGGACATCTGTATTTTTATTTATTCATTCATGGGATGTGGGTGTCACTGCCTGGACCAGCATTCTTTGACCCCACTGCTAATTACCCAGAGATTGTTGGGCCCCTGGTGGATATATATAATACTTTGCTGGACACAGGTGAAGTGCTGAATGACTGGAGGATCGCTAATGTGGTTCCTTTGTTCAGGAAGGGCAGCAGGGACAGGCCAGGTAATTACAGAGCAGATAGTCTGACAGCAGGGGGAGGGAAATTAATGGAATAAATTGTGAAGATGAATCGACACTTGCAAAGGTAAGGATCAACTTGGTTTAGTCATCACGGATTTGCCAGAGTAAGATACTGTCTGAGGAATTCAGTTCAGTTTTTTTTAAATGGTGCTGAAGTATATTGATGAAGGCAGTGCAGATGATGTGGTTTACACGGACTTGACTAAGTCCTTAAACAAGATCCAACGTGAAAGGCTGGTCCAAATGGACTGGGTTCCAAGGCAGGTTGGCAAATTGGATGCAAAATTGTTGTATACAATACTTTCACCAGCGGGTGTACCACAGGGATCTGTGCAGGAACCATTGAACATTAATAACTCGGATATGAAAGCAGAAGGCATCATTAGTAGGTTTGCAGATGATATGAAAGGTGAGGGTGTTATCCACAGTGAGGAGGATGGTCTCCGTCTGCTGTCCGATGTCGATCAGATGATAATCTAAGCAGAGTTTAGTTCTGATCGAAGTGAGGTAATAGTCTGTGGGAGGTACGATAAGCGAAGGACAGACATAATGAATGGTAGGACCTTGCAGAGTACTGAGGAATACAGGGATCTTGGTGGACAAGTCCATAGATCCCTGAAGGTGTCAGCACAGGGAGGCAGGGTTGGAAAGGCACCTCAACTGGGAGCGGGAGAGGGACCCACATCCTGCTGGGGTGAATTGCTAGAGCTGCTTGAGAGGATATAACATAGTCTGGCAGGGTGTTGGACCTTAAATAGACGTAAGGCCAGAAAGAATATTGATGCTGGTACATGATTCAAAGACAGCAATTTCAGCAGACAAGGCAGGCAACAACATAGCAGGGAATTGGGGAAAAAATGATGATTAAACTGCATTTATTTCAATACAAGGGGCCTGACAGCTAAGGAAGATGAACTCAAGGCATGGATTGGAATATGGGACTGGGATATTATAGTTATTACAGAAACACAGCTGATGGAGGGGCAGGACTGGCAGTTCATTGTTTCAAGGTAGAGATGCTACAGGAAGGGGAGACAAGAGAGGAGGTGTGGTGGTGGGTTTTGATTCCATGAATCATCACAGCAGGATTTAGAGAGGATATTCCTGTGGGATCGCCCAGTGAAGCTATGTTAGTGGAACTGAGAAATAAGAATGGGTCATCACGTTGATACGATCTGACTGCTGACCCCAAATAATCCGTGGCAGACTGAGGAACAAATGTATCGGGACATCTTAAATATCAACCATAATAATGGGGCTGTTTTGGTAGGGTTTTTGAACTTTCCAAACCTAGACTGGGACTGCCAGTGTTCAGCGTTTGCAAGGGAGGAATTTGGTAAGTGTGTTCCAGAAAACTCCCAATCAATATGTCAATGGTATGAAAAGAGAAAGGGGCAGAACCTGACCTCCCCTTGGGAATCAAGGTAAGGAAAGGGACTGAGATGTGAGTGGGCAAGCATTTTGCCAAAGTGACCACAGTTCTAGTAGTTTGAAAACAGCTTTGGAAAAGTACAAGCCTGGTCCACAAGTGCAAGTTATAAAATGGAGCCTGACCAATCTTGATCGTATTAGCCAGGAACTTTCAAAGTGTGATTGGGGAAGGGAATTATTTACAGGGAAAGGGAAGTTTGGCAAGTGAGAATATTTTTAAAGTGAGATAAACTAATCGATTAGCGCCAGCATTTTCCTGTTTGTGTGCAGCTCAATGCTGACAGCATTCGGAAACACTGGCTGTCTATTGAGGGTCTGGTCAAGGAAAAGGGGGCACATGTCAGGTATAGCCAGCTGGATCAAGGGAATCCCTGAGGATATACAGGGGCTGTAGGGATACACTTTGAGTAGAAAACAGGAATGGAGAAAGGCTCAATGAAATAACCTCAGCAGAGAAGGAAAGGGGAATCCAAAAGTGATTGTATCAGTATATTAAGAGTGCATAAGGAACTCAGGACAAAATAGTATCCATAAAAATCAATGAGGCCATCGATGTGTGGAACTGCAGGATATTTGCTAAGATCCTAAACAATTTTTTCACTCCAGAACTTTCTGTGAACAAAGACTGGGGAACTCAGGGAATAAGAGCAATACATTAGACCACAATTAGAGTCCTCTGCAATTCAGGTCTCCCTGCTACAGGAAGGGTGTTGTGAAACTAGAAAATGCTCAGAAAAGATAAACAAGATATTGCCCGGGTTGTTGCTGAATAAGCTGGGGTTACTGTCACTGGAGAATCGGAGACTGAGGGATGACCTTACAGAGGTTTATAAGAACATGAGCGGCATTGAGATTGCACAGACATTTGTGAGGCCTGTTCTGCAATACTCTGTGCAGGGCTCTGGTCGCCCAGTTATAGGGAGGATCTGATTAAGCTGCAGGGAGTTCAGAAGTGATTTACTAGGATATTGCTGGGTATGGAAGGCTTGGGTTCTGAAAAATGGCTGGATAGGCTGAGTCTTTTTCACTGGAGCCTGGAGGTTGAGACATTATACTATCAAGGTTTATGAAAAAAATGAGGTATATAGATCAATTTAATGGTCGTTGCCTTTTCCTCAGGATGGGGGAGTCTCAGGAGTAGGGACCACATTTTTAAGGTTAGAGGAGAGAGCTGTTCATAAAAAAGATATGGGGCAATTTGCTACACCGAGGGTGGTTTGAGTGTGGAATGAACTTGCTGAGAAAGGGGTTGATGCGGGTACAATTACAACATTTAAAAGATATTTGGATAATCAGGTGAATAGGAAAGGGTTGGAGTGATATGGACCAGCAACAGGCAGCTGGGAAGAGTTGAGTTTTAGGTGATGGTGGGTATCAGCTGAAGGGTCAGTTTCCATGCTGTTTTGCTTTATGACAAGAATATGGTTTTATTCCATTATTGAAGGAAAGATCAGGGCTGGGTCCACTGATGTGCATCATCTACATAAATGATTTGGTTGAAAATATAGGAGTGATTGTGCGAAAGTTTGTTGATGATCAAATTAATGGTGTAGTGGGCAGTAAATACGGTTATCAAAGGGGATCTTGACCAACTGGGTCAGTGGACCAAGGAATGAAAGATGGAGTTTAATTCAGGTGTTGGATTTTGTTAAGACAAACCAGGGAGGACTAATATAGTTAATGGAAGGGCTCTGGCCAGGGTTGTCGAACAGAGAGAGAGAGAGAGAGAGAGAGAGAGAGACCAGGGGTGCAAGTTTCATTGTTCCTCGGAAGTGGCATACCAGGTGGACAGGGTGGGGAAAGCGGCATTTGGCACATTTGCCGTCATTGGCCAGCACTTTGTTACATACGTTGGAGATATTTGTAACATTGTCGTCAATATTTCCCTTGGGCTGAGGAATCCACGGGGTGACCCTAAGAATGGTGAATAACCAAGGGTAGGTGAGTCCAAAACTAGAGGGTATAAACAGTAGGTGACAGCGCAAGGATTTAAAGAGGGAGCTGAGGGAGAACGTTATCCACAGAGGATGGTGCATAGACGGAATAGGCTGCCTCAGGCACATGGGAGAAACGTGAACAATTACAGCATGGAACAGACATTTGGGAGGTACATGGAGAGGAGAAGGTTTGAAGAGATAAGGGCCAAATACAGGCAAATGAGACTCGTTCAGTTTAGGTAACATGGGCAGCATTGAGGAGTAGGACCACAGGTTCTGTTTCCGTGCTGTATCACTCTGTATCCAGTTAAAGAGGATTAGTGTACCAAAATGAGGCATGTTGTAGACACTGAAACAAGTTACAGCGATAGGGATGGTAGTCTGGAATGCAGTACGTCTCAACTATGTGGAGGGACTATCGGGAATGGAGCAGGTTACAGGGACAACTACTGTGCACAAGCCATGCCACAGATACAGTGTTGCAGAGTAGTGAGTCTGAGTACAGTATTGGAGGGAGAACACAGAACAGAAAGATCCCAGGCAGCATTGCCAACCTCTTGTCGGAGGCCTACTCTCCCCTCTGTTGTCCTGATGCTCACTAAGACATCACAGGACTGGATTGATAACTATGAACTCCCGATGTGTCTCAGTGCAACTAAAGTTAAAGTAGACGTGGTGATTGAGCATGGGGTGTGTCTATACTGTGGTCCCCATCCAGCACTGTATCTATATCATGTATTGTTAGCCAATGTTTGCAGCCCTCCCATTGCTCTCTGCTCTGTGCACTGTGAGTGATCTTACCTCACTGCAGGATGTATTGAAGGCTCCAGATCTCCCTGCCCTTTGTCTCTCTGGCTGACCAACCATCTTCAATGTGGTGATGGATGAGACGCACAGCAGTTGGGAAGTCTATTGAGTCAGGAACTTCCCGAGTACCTACAGGAGACAGAGAAATGGACAGAATGGGAAATTAGACTGATTCAGTGAGGGTTATACATGGAGAATGGAAATGAGCCCCACAGATATCTGGGAAATCCCAAACTCCACCCCTGGCCTGTGCTGTTGCGTCTCTCTGGAGTGGAGAATTCTGTTGGCCCAGGATCTGGTGTAGCTGCAAGAGTGAGATGCACTGACAGAGGCAGCAATTAGACCCACACAGGGAGGGATACCACATGGACAGATACTGAGTGATACTGAGTAAGATATGGTGGAATTTAAAATCAATAATTTTAAAAATAACAATTAACAATCCATAAACAAATATGAAACCATTGCTGATGTACAAAAATCATAATCCCTTAGATTAGATTCCCTGCAGTGTGGAAACAGGCCTTTCGACCCAATCAGTCCACGCCATCCCTCCAAACAGTAACCCACTAAGACCCATCTCCCTCGACCTAATACACCTGACATTATGGGCAATTTAGCATGGCCAATTCGCCTGACCTGCACGGCTTTGGACTGAGAGAGGAAACCGGAGCATCCGGAGACAATTCACGCAGACACAGGGAGAATGTGCAAACTCCTCACAGTCACCCAGGGCTGGAATCGAACCTAGGACCCTGGTGCTGTGAGGCAGGAGTGCTAATCACTGAGCCATCCCGTGGCGCCCACTTGTCCTTTCGACAACGAGATCTGATCATCCTGACGTGGTCTGCACGACATCCCCACAGCAAAGTGTTTGCCTCTCAATTACTCTCTGAAATGGTCGAGCAAGCTATTCAGCTCATGGGCAGCTCGGGATAGGCAATAAAGGCTGGTCAGCCAGAGACACCCACATCCCATACCTGATTTATAAAAAAATCCATTAGGATGGTCCCCCTGGAACTGTGCTGGGACCAGTGTCCTGGCCAATCATGTCAATAGGTTTATGGACAGGGCTTTAAACTGACAGAGAGGATGCTGCGACAGGGTTCAGGTGAAAGGAGCTTTCCAAATCCAAAGAGAAAAGGTGAAGTATGGGAGCAACATGGGAATGTGGCTGAAGACAAGCAGAAAGGAACAGGATGGGGCAGAGTTTTACTAAAACTGTACATCAGTGAATAGGTTTGTGATAAGAAATTGTGGGAAAGAGTAAATTATGTTTTTTTTAATGGACGAAGTCTAATCAATAAGGTAGATGGATTTGTGACACAGAGATAAAAGAGATTTAGACACCAGAGAGATGTGGTTACAGGGTGAACAAAAGGTGACATAAATATTCAATGGATCACAACCTTGTGGAAACTCAGGCAAAATGGGTAACGCTAACAATAATGGGTAAGAAAGGCATTACAGAGAAAGCATTTGGCCACAGATCATGAAGTAGAGTCAGTCTGAATGTAAATTCTGGCTACTACTTGCCAAGGACACACGCAGCAGAGCAGTTTTAGCCACCAAACAGCATTCCCTTGCTCATCACTGCATTAAACAGGAACTCATTGGAATTTTTTAAAAAACACATTGTGATAATTTTGGGAAACATCAATATTCACAAAATGTGTGACAGTCACACTGACAACAGTGATATTGGAAATGGAGTTCAGATAATTAGTTTCCACTGTTTCTTAGAATAACACATTGTGCAACTGGCTAGGGACATAACTATCTCAGAGTGACCATTGTGTGATGAAACTTAGTGAATGAGTAATGTCACCGGGAGAGATCCTCTGCGAAATTGTGATAAAGTACAGTTTAAAGAAATATAAAGTTTTAAAGTGACTCACAGAAAGGACCAACTACAACTAGAAACAAAAATAACCAATAACATGAGTTTGAGAGAAGAACTGATCAAGGTAAATAGGCTAAACAGACTGAAATATGTGCCTGTAAATGAGCAGTGGAAAACATTTGAAAGAGCAGTGTAAAACACTCAACAAAAGGTCATTCCCTTGAAACAGACAAATCGTCAGCAAGAAATTCCCATCGGTCCCTCACTCAAGTAAAAAGGATCATATTAGATTATCAGGCTTAGAGGATCACCAATAAGTATTTAAAATCCTGAAGTGAGAGAATGTTTTAGGAGTTAGTTTTAAAGGGATTGCAAAGGGTCTGCTCGCAGAAGGAGGTCAGATGGAAGAGGGAATAATTGTCAAGGTTTTATGTCACAAAAGGAACCGGGAGAGCTGAATGTGCTGGAGGTGGTGAGAGTGTTACACAGAGTGGTCAGGGTCTGAACGGTGTTACAAAGCCAGTACAGATTGCTGCAGCGGGAGGGGTTTGCAGAGGTAGGGAGGGACATAGGTATTTTTATTTATTCATTCATGGGATGAGGATGTCACTGATTGGACAAACATTCTTTTCCCCACTGCTAATTACCCAGAGTATAGCACAGAGTCAGCCATATTGCTGTGGGTCTGGTGTCCCGTGCAGGCCAGACCAGGTTAGAATGTCAGATGTTCTTCTCTAAAGGACGTAAGTGAACCAGATGAGTACTTCCTACTGGTCAACAATGCTTTTATGTACAGCCACAACATGACATCCCAACTCCTACTCTCAATGCTCTGCCCAAAGAAGGTAACCATCCCAAAGGCCTGCTCCACCAACCTGTCTACCTGTGGCACCACTTACAAAGAACAGTCTACCTGCATTGCTGGGTCTCTGACTGACAACACTACTCAGGGCCCGAACATTAGCAGTACAAGTCCCACCCTGGGTTGTTTCACCAAAATGGAACACTTCACATTTATCGAGTTAAACTCCATCTGCTATTCTTCAGCCCACTGTCCCAGCAGTACTGTTCATCCTGTTGTATCTTGGATAAATTTCTTCACTATCCATATTATCAATTTCAGTGTCACTCAAAAAAACGTACTTACCACAAAACCGATATTCCCATCCAAAACATTTATCCAAATGACAAACAACAGGGGACCCACTTCACCGCTGGTCACATGTCTCCAGTCAGAAAAACAACATGCCTCCCATTGCCCTCTGTCTCCCACCATCAAGCCCAATTTTGTATCCAGTTGACTAGCTCCTCCTGAATAGCATATCCTTTTACATTGATCTGAGCTTATCACCTAGTTTACCAAACAGAACACAGAACAGTTCAGCCCAAGACCTTTCGGCCATGATGTCATGCCCATCTTTGACCCAACTGTAAGATCAAACTAACTTACATAACCTTCATTCTACTATCATCCATGTGCCTATCCAAGAGTCTGTTAAAATATCCCGTTCTCCCCACCCACCACTCTCTGTGTAAAGAACCTACATCTGAAATCTCCCCTTACCCATCCTCCAATCGCCTTACAATTATGCCCCCTGGTACCATGTATGCCATGGGATAAAGAGGTCTCTCACTGTTCACTCTCTCTTTGCCTCACACCACCTTGTTCACTTCTACCAAATCACACCACACTCTTCTTCACTCCAATGAGAAAAGCCTTAGCTCCCTCGACCTTTCTTCATAAGACATGCCCTCCAGTACAGGCAGCATACTGGTAAATCTCCTCTTTACCCTCTCTCAAGCTTCCACGTCCTTCCTGTAATGAGGTGATCAAAACTGAACACAATATTCTAATTGGGATCTAAACAGGGCTGTATAGAGCTGCAGCATAACCTCATGGCTATAAAACTCAATCCCCCAGCTAATGAAAGCCAATGCAACATATTCTTTCTTACCAACACTATCAGCTTGGTGGCAAATTTGAGGGGATCTCTGGTCATGAAATCCAAGATCCATCTGTTGCTCCACACTATCCAGTATTCTGCCTTTATCCCTGTATTCTGCATTCAAGTCTCACCTTCTAAAATGCATCACTTCACACTTTTCCAGATTTGACTTTATCTGCCACTTCTCAGCCCAGCTCTACATCCTGTCAATGTCCCATTGCAACCTCTAGCAAACATCCACACTATTCACCACTCCACCAACCTTCGTCTCATTGGCAAACTTACTAACCCACTCTTCCACTCTCAAATCCAAGTCATTCATAAACTCACCAAGAGCAGAGGTCCTGTAACCTCTCCGTGCAGAAAACCACTGGTCACCGAGCTCCAGGCTGAATGCTTTCCATCTGGCATCACCCTCTGTCTTCTATGGGCCAGGAATTCTGTATCCAGACAGACAGGTTTCCATGTATCCCACGCTCTGTACTTTCTCAATGAGCCGTAAATGGGTTTTGTCACATTCTCAAAGAATTCAATAAAATTTGTGAGTCATGACCTGTCCCTAACAAAGCCATGATGACTTTCTCTAATCAAACTATGGTTTTCCAAGGAATCATAAATCCTGTATCACAGAGTCTTCAATAATCTGGACATCACGGACAGAAGACTAACAGGTCTGTGATTCGCAGGATTATCTCTATTCCCTTTCTTGAACAACGCATGGCTGATTCACCGAACCTGCACATCTTTGGGCTGTGGGTGGAAACCGGAGCACGCGGAGGAAACCCACGCAGACATGGAGAGAATGTGCAAACTCCACACAGACAGTCACCTGACGCTGGAATTGTGATCGCGCCCCTAGTGCTGTGAGGCAGCAGTGCTAACCACTGAGCCACCGTGCTGCCCCATGTAACTCTCTAGAGTCCTCCTTCTGATCTTTGGTTCCTCAACATTAATTCAGCTTCCTTCTTCCTCTTGACTAGATGTTCTACATCCCTTGGAACCTTGTCAAATGCTTTGCTGAAGTCCATGTAGACAACGCTTGACTGCTCTGCCTTCATCTATCTCTTGACTCGAAGAGTCAATCCAGTTTGTGAAACACGGTTTCCCACTCACAAAGCCATGCTGAATATTTCGAATCAGCCCTTGCCTTTCCAAATATATGTAGCTCCTTTCTTTTAGAATCTCCTCCAACAACTTACCCAGCACTGGCTCACTGGGCTGTGATTTCCTGGCTTTTCCCTTCAGCCCTTAAGTGATGGAGTAGCATTAGCCACCCTCCACTCTTCCGGTAACTCATTGTGTCTGTTGATAATATAAATATCTCTGTTAGGGACAATGCAATCTCTTCCCTAGCTTCCCATGAATATTCAGGGTTAGACCCAATGAGCTACTGAGGATTAATTAACCTTTAATTGTTTTAAGATTCCAGCACTTTCTCTTCTCTGGAGAGGATTCTTTCCAAGACATCGCTATTTATTTCCCCAAGTTCCCGAGATTCCATGTCTTCCTCCACAGTAAATTCTGACATCACTATTTTGTATAATATCTCAACCACCTCCAGTTATGGTGCGCTATTCTCTCCCAAGTTACTCTTTAGCCCTTATTGAAACTTGTGTAAAGGTTTCTGAAAATTCAAATAAACCGTATCTTCGGTACAGCCACTCCTACACCTGTATCTATCCTGCCATTTATACTCACACCAATAAAAATACAATCCTACAGGCTCAAAGCAACATTCTCTTTTTGTTAAAAGTGTTTCTAAGGGTCCAGTTATTGTTCACTGACATATCCTTTCAAACATATTTTAGCTCCCGACCTACTATCAGGCTAACACTGTTTGGTTTCAGACTGGCAGCAGAAAGGGTTATGGGAGTTCGTGTTTAACAATCTGAAAAAGGGAGCTTACAGGTTCAACAGGTAATAGATGTTTTGGAAATAAGGAGGGTCATGGGGACTGAAGGGACATTATGGAAATAGGGAGTGATGTGGGGACTGTATGAGATTATGGACATAGATAGTGCAGTGGTGACTGAAGAACATCATGGAGATAGGGAGTGACGTGGGGCCTGAAAGAGAACAAAGAGGTCGGAGGGCTGTTGGGCCTGAAGCAGGTTGCACAGATCAGGAGGATCATGGGAATTGAAGGAGGTTACTCTGAATGGGAGGGTCGTTGGGTCAGGATGAGATTATGGAGTTAGGGAGGTTTGTGGGGAAGGATTCAGGTTACATTGATAGGAAGAGTCATGGGGACTGAAGGAGTTTATGGAGATAGGGAGGACTGTGGGGACTGAAGGAGGTTATATAGATAGTAAGTTTATAGAGAACCACAGGAAAGAAGAGCAGATACCGACCATTTGAGCACAGAGTCGGTCCCACCATTCAATATGATCAGGACTGATATCTAACCCAGTCCAGTGTTCCTGCTTTGACACCTAACCCTGATATTATAGTGACTACTGGCATTCAGTGATAGAGCAGGCTGTAGTAACTGGGACGGTGTTGGGGGGCGGGGGGTGGTGTCTTACAGAGATAGGGAGGGTTGTGGAAGCTGGAACAGATGACAGATACAGGGCGGGTTTTAGGAATGGGAGGACTTTACACGGATTTGGAGGAATGCAGGGATGGAACGTGGTAACAATCACAGGGAGGATTTTGAGAGCTCGATCTGAGACAGGTACAGCCGAGAACAGAAGTGAGTCAAACAGTCAGGACAGGCAGGGACAAGGTAGGATTAATAAATTAAATTGCATTTATTTCAACGCAAGGTGCCTAACAGGGAAGGCAGATGAACTCAGGGCATGGATAGGAACATGGGACTGGGATCTCATAGCTATTACAGAAACATCGCCCAGGGATGGGCAGGACTGGCAGCTTAATGTTCCAGGATACAAATGCTACAGGAGGGTTAGAAAGGGAGGCAAGAGAGGAGGGGGAGTGCCATTTTTGATAAGGGATAGCATTACAGCTGTTCTGAGGTTGGGTATTCCCAGAAATACATCCAGGGAAGTTATTTGAGTGGAACTGAGAAATAAGAAAGGGGTGATCGCCTTATTGGAATTGTATTATAGACCCCCCAATAGTCAGAGGGAAATTGAGAAACAAACTTGTAAGGCGATCTCAGCTATCTGTAAGAATAAGAGGGTAGTTACGGTAGGGGATTTTATCTTTCCAAACATTGACTGGGACTGCCATAGTGTTAAAGGTTTAGATGGAGAGGAAATTCTTAAGTCTGTACAAGACAATTTTCTGATTCAGTATGTGGATGTCCCGACTAGAGAAGGTGCAAAACTTGACCTACTCTTAGGAAATAAGGCAGGGCAGGTGACTGGTGTCAGTGGGGGAGCACTTTGGGGCCGGCGATCATAATTCTGTTTGTTTTAAAATAATGATGGAAAAGGATAGACCAGATCTAAAAGTTGATGTTCTAAATTGGAGAAAGGCCAATTCTGACGGTATTAGGCAAGAACTTTTGAAAGCTGATTGGAGGCAGATGTTCGCAGCTAAAGGGATGGCTGGAAAATGGGAAGCCTTCAGAAATGAGATAACAAGAGTCCAGAGAAAGTATATTCCTGTCAGGGTGAAAGGGAAGGCTGGTAGTTATAGGGAATTCTGGATGACTAAAGAATTGAGCGTTTGGTTCAGAAAAGGAAGGAAGCATATGTCAGGCATAGACAGGATCGATCGGGGGAATCCTTAGAAGAGTATAAAGGAAGTAGGAGTATACTTAAGAAGGAAATCAGGAGGGCAAAATGCATATATGAGATAGGTCTGACAAATAGAATTAAGGAGAATGCAAAGGGTTTTTACAAATATATTAAGGAGAAAAGGGTAACTCGGGAGAGAATAGGGACTCACAAAGATCAGCAAGGCGGCCTTTTTGTGAAGCCACAGAAAATGGGGAAGATATTAAATGAATATTTTGCATCAGTATTTACTGTGGAAAAGGATATGGAAGATATAGACCGCAGAGAAATAGATGGTGATATCTTGCAAAATGTCCACATAACAGAGGAGGAAATGCTGGATGTTTTCAAACGGTTAAAGGTGAATAAATCCCCAGGAACTGACCAGGTGTACCCGAGAACTCTGTGGGAAGCTAGAGAAGTGATTGCTGGGCCTCTTGCTGAGATATTTGTATCATCGATAGTCACAGGTGAGGTGCCGGAAGACTGGAGGTTGGCAAACGTGGTGCCACTGTTTAAGAAGGGTGGTAAAGACAAGCCAGGGAACTATAGACCAGTGAGCCTGAACTCAATGGTGGACAAGTTGTTGGAGGGAATCCTGACGGACAAGATGCACATGTATTTGGAAAGGCAAGGACAGATTAGGAATAGTTGGCATGGCTTTGTGCGTGGGAAATCATGTCTCATAAACTTGATTGAGTTTTTTGAACAAGTAACAAAGAATATTGTGGAGGGCAGAGTGATAGATGTGATCCATATGGACTTCAGTGAGGTATTCAACAAGGTTCCCTATGGGAGACTGATTAGCAAGGTTAGAACTCATGGAATACAGGGAGAACTAGCCATTTGGATACAGAACTGGCTCAAAGGTAAAAGACAGAGAGTGGTGGTGGAGGGTTGTTTTTCAGACCGGAGGCCTGTGACCAGAGCAGTGCCACAAGGATCAGTGCTGGGCCCTCTACTGTTTGTAATTTACATAAATGATTTAGGTGCAAACATAAGAGGTACAGTTAGTAAGTTTACAGATGACACCAAAATTGGAGGTGTAGTGGACAGCGAAGAGGGTTACAACAGGATCTGGACCAGATGAGACAATGGGCTAACTGGCAGATGGAATTTAATTCAGATAAATGTGATGTGCTGCGTTTTGGGAAAGCAAGTTTTCGCAGGACTTATACACGTAATGGTAAGGTCCTAGGGAGTGTTGCTGACCAAAGAGACCTTGGAGTGCAAATTCACAGCTCCTTGAAAGTAGAGTTGCAGGTAGATAGGATAGTGAAGGCGGTATTTGGTATGCTTTTCTTTATTGGTCAGAGTATTCAGTACAGGAGATGGAAGGTCATGTTGCGGCTGTACACAACATTGGTTAGGCCACTGTTGGAATATTTTATGCAATTCCGGTCTCCTTCCTATCGGAAGAATTGTTGTGAAACTTGAAAGGGTTCAGAAAAGATTTACAAGGATGTTGCCAGGGCTGGAGGATTTGAGCTACAGGGAGTGGCTGAACAGGCTTGGGCGGTTTTCCCTGGAGCTTCGGAGGCTGAGGGGTGACCTTACAGAGATTTACAAAATTATGAGGGCATGGATAGGATAGGATAAATAGACAAAGTCTTTTCCCTGGGGTCAGGGAGACAAGAACTCAAAGGCATAGGTTTAGGGTGAGAGGGGAAAGATATAAAAGAGACATAAGGGGCAGCTTTTTCACGTAGAGGGTGGTACGTGTATGGAACGAGCTGCCAGAGGATGTGGTGGAGGATGGTACAATTTCAACATTTAAGAGGCGTTTGGATGGGCATATGAATAGGAAGGGTTTGGAAGAATATGGGCCGGGTGCTGGCAGGTGAGACTAGATTGGGTTGGGATATCTGGTTGGCATGCACAGGTTGGACCGAAGGGTCTGTTTCCGTGCTCAACATCTCTATGACTGTATCACTCATGGAGGTTATAGAAATAAAGTGCGTGTTCGCGTCTGGAAGAGATTAAAGGTAGAAAGGTTTGTAGTTACTGAAGGAAATTACATCAATAGGGACCAGCAGAGTTTACAGAGACTGAGTGTGTCTTAGAGACAGGAAGAGTTTATAGTCATCATTAGAAATGCAGAAACTAATTTTGAGAGAAGCAGGGTCACTCTGCTTTGTGCCCAGAGACAAGGAGGAGTCTAACAGCTGGAGGAGGTTACTAAGATACAGAGCTTTTTTGTTGGCGTGACGGGAAGGTTACAGAGATCATGAAGGTAGTAGGAGTTCAAAAAAGTCACAAAGACAGGGAGGTTTTTCAGGTCTGGAAAGGACTACACTGACAGGGATGGCTCAAGGAACTGAAGAGTTAATTTTCTTCAGTTAAGGAGAGATGTGACAGAACCCAGGATTAAAGACAAAGGCAGAAACTTGGAGAGTTTTACTGATATGAGAAGCTTACAGGGATAAGCAGGATTGTAGGGGCTGATAGAGATAGGGAAGGTGGTATCGATGAAACAGACAGTGGAGAAAATGGCAGACATAAGGAGGGTTCTGTGGAACAGATGAATTTACAGACAAGATGGTGATAATGAAGCCTGAGATTTTTCTCATGTTCCTTGTCCAGCATTGTTCCTACATCATGCCCTCAGGGACAGAATTAAAGCCCATGAACCCCTCCCTGTGCTGTTTACTGTGAGTGATCTTACTGGCTGCAGGATTTACTGAAGGCTCCAGATCTCACTCTCCATCTCTCTCTGGCTGACCAACTGTCTTCAATGTGGTGATGGACGAGACAGGAATTGGGAATTGTGCTGAGTCAGGGACATCAGGAATACCTACAGGAGACAGAGAAATAGACAGAATGGGAAATTAGACTAATGCAATGAAGTCCCACAATGAACATAGAGAATGGCACTGAGTCCCACAGAGATATGGAAATTCCCAGTCTCCATCCATGGCCTGTGCAGTTGCTTCCCTCTGGAGTGGGGAATGCTGTTGGCTCAGTATCTGGAGTAACTGCAAGAGTGAGAGGCACTGACAGAGGCAGCAATTAGACCCACACAGTGAGGGATATCACATGGAGAGAGACTGAGTGATATCAGCAGAGTGCTGGAAGGTGTCAGGATCACACAATGGTATCATCAGAAGTGGTTCTGACCAGTGAGCACTCAGGGAGGACTGAGCTATTTCATTGGGATAGGCTCCTCTGGTACCAGGGTTATGCAGTGTGCTATAAACGGACACAGATGAGGAGGGGGACAGGTCTCAGGTGAATGGAAATTCCCAAGACCAAAGAGAAAGGTTGAAATATTGGAACACCATGGAGATGTGGATGAAGACCAACAGAAAGAAACAGTAAGGGACTGAGGGACTGTCCCACAGCTACCTAGAAGGAAGGCTGCAGATTGCTGGGGCCCTGGTGTATATTTTTAATACTTTGCTGGCCACAGGTAAAGTTCTGAATGACTGGAGGATCGCTAATGCGGTTCCTTTGTTCAAGAAGGGCAGCAGAGATTGGCCAGATAATTACAGAGCAGATAGTCTGACAGCGGCGGGGGGGGGGGGGGGATTATTGGGAACAATTGTGAGGACGAATCGACACTTGCAAAGGCAAAGATCACCTCGGCAGCGTCATCACGGATGTGGTAGAGGATGATACTGTCTGAGGAATTCAGTTCAGTTTTTTTGAAATGGTGTCTAAAAATAATGATGAGGGCAGTGCAGATGATGTGGTTTACATGGACTTGAATAAGACCGTTGACAAAATCCCTCATGGAAGGCTGGTCCAAATGTAAAGAGCAACAAGGCAAGTTCGCAAATTAGATACAAAATTAGCGGATACACTTCTTCGTGTTTGACATTCTTTCACCAGTGGGTGTACCACAGGGATCTGTGCAGGAACCATTGCTGGTTATTATGTACACTAATAGCTTGGATGTGAAAGCATAACTTGTGGGCGGCACGGTGGCAGAGCGGTTAGCACTGCTGCCTCACAGCACCTGAGACCCGGGTTCAATTCCCGACTCAGGGTGCTCCGGTTTCCTCCAACAGTCACAAAGATGTGCGGGTTAGGTGAATTGGCCATGCTAAATTGCCCATAGTGTTAGGAAAAAGGTGTAAATGTAGGGGTATGGGTGGGTTGTGCTTCGGCGGGTCGGTGTGGCTGCAGTCTGATATCGATCAGATGATAAACTGAGCAGAGTAATGGCAGATGTAGTTTACTTCTGATCACTGTGAGGTAATGCACTGTGGAAGTCTCATAAGTGAAGGATATACATCATGAATGGTAGGTCCACCTGGAGTACTGAGGAACAAGGGACCTTGGTGGACAAGTCTCTGGATGTGTGAAGTTGTCAGCACATGTTGACACGGTGGGGAAGACACCTGAACTGGGAGCAGGAGGGGGATCCACATCCTGGTGGGGCGAATTGTAGGAGCTGCTTGAGAGGATATAAACCAGTCTGGTAGGGTGTTGCATCTTAAACAGTCCTAAGGCCAGAAAGAAGATTGAGGCTGATGCACAAGTTAATGAGAACAATTTCAGCAGACAAGGCAAGCAAGAATATAGCAGGAAATGGGGAGAAACTAATGATTAACCTGCATTTATTTCAATACAACGGGCCTGACAGCTAAGGAAGATAAACTCAGGGCATGGATTGGAACATGGGACTGGGACATTACAGTTATTACAGAAACAAAGCCGAGGGAGGGGCAGGCCTGGCAGCACATTTGTTCAAGGTGGAGATGCTACAGGAAGCATCAAAGGGTAGGCAAGAGAGGATGTGTGGTGGTGGGTTTTGATTGCATAAATCATCACAACAAGATTTAGAGAGGATATTCCTGTGGGATTGCCCACTGAAGTTATGTTAGTGCAACTGAGAAATAAGAATGGGTCATCACTTTGATACGATTGTCCTACTGACCCCGAATAATCTGTGGCAGACTGAGGAACAAATATATCAGGAGATCTCAAATATCAATCAGAATAATAGGGCTGTTATGGTTGGGGTTTTTCAACTTTCCAAACCTAGACTGGGACTGCCAGTGTTCAGCATTTGCAAGGGAGCAATTTGGTAATTATGTTCAAGAAATTCCCAAACAATATGTAAATGGTCTGAAAAGAGAAAGGGGCAAAGCCTGACCTTCCCTTGGGAAACAAGGTCGGGAAAGGGACTGAGGTGTGAGTGGGAATGCATTTTGCCAAAATGACCACAATTCTCTTAGCTTAAGAATAGAGATGGAAAAGAGCAGGTCTGGTCCACAAGTTCAAGTGATGAAATGGGGCAAGACCAATCTTGACAGTATTAGACAGGAACTTTCAAAAGGTGATGGGGGAGTCTATTTGCAGGGAAAGGGAAGTCTGGCAACTGAGAATATTTTAAAAGTGAGATAAATTGAGCGATCACCACCAGTATGTTCCTGTTTGTGTGCAGCTCAATGCTGACAGCCCTCGGAAACACTGGCTGTCTATTGGACAAGGAAAAAGGGCATATTTCAGGTATCGCCAGCTGGATCAAGGGAATCCCTGTGGATCAAGGGGCTGTAGGGATACACTTTGGGTGGAAATCAGGAATGCAGAAAGGGTACATGAAATAGTCTCGGCAGGAAAGGATAGGGAGAATGCAAAAGTGATTGTATAACTATATTGAGTAAAAGTGTAACTCGAGACAAAACAGTGTTCCTTAAGGATCAATGAGATCATTGATGTGTGGAACCGCAGGATATGGCTAAGACTTTAAACACATTTTGTGACTCCAGAACTTACTGTTGACAAAGACTGGGGAACTCAGGGAACAAGAGGAATACGTTAGACCATATTTGGAGTTTGCTGCAATTCCAGTATCCCGCTATAGGAAGGAGGTTGGGAAGCTTGAAAGTGTTCAGAAAAGATTGACAAGATGTTGCCGGGGTTGTTGCTGAATAAGCTCGGGCTATTTTCACTGGAGCATCAGAGACTGAGGGGTGACCTGACAGAGGTTTATCCATGAGGGGTATGGATTGGGTAAGCATTCAAGGTCTTTTACCAGGGGTTGGGGAGTCCAAAACTAAATGGCATATGTTTAAGGTTAAAGGGGGAAAGGTTTAAAAGGGACTGAAGGGACAGCTTTTTTATGCACACGGTGATGTGTGTATGGAATGAGCTGAGGGAGAAAGTAACACATACTGAAACTATGACAACATTTAAGGGATGGATGGGTATGTGAATAATAAGGGTTTAGAGGTACATGGGCCAAATGCTGATAAATGGGATGGACTTACTTAGATCTTCTGGTCAGCATGGATGAGTTGGATCGAAGGGTCTGTTTCCCTTGTACATCTCTATGGCTTGAAAAGAGGGCATGTTATAGAAGAGGTGGTGCTGGACGTTTTAAAACACAAAGGTATGGAAAGCCCCAGGACCTGATTAAGTGTATCACAGGGCATTGTGGGATGTTAGGGAAGGAACTGTGGAGCCGCTAACAAAGGTATTTGTACCAATGACAGCCATGTGTGATGGGCTGGAAGGCTGGAGGGTGACATCGTGGACAGTGAAGGAGGTTTGCTAAGATTTCAAAGGGATCTTGACGATATGGGTGAATGAGCTGAAAAATTGCAGATGGACTTCAATCTGAATAAATGCAAGATAATGCACTTGGTAAAACAAACAAAGGTAGAGCCGATACAATTACTGTTCGGACCTCAGTTAGTGTTTTAGAGCAGAGGGACCTCCGGGGTCTGGTACATAATTCTTGAAGTTTGCATCACAGGATGGGTAAGACAGTGCTTTGCATGCCTGACTATTGCTCAGTCCATTGAGTGGAGGATTTGGGACGTCATGTTGAGATTGCACAGACATTGGTGAGGCCTGTTCTGCAATACTCTGTCCAGTTCTGGTCGCCCAGTTATAGGGAGGATATTATTAAGCTGCAGGGGATTCAGAAGAGATTTACCAGGACATTGCTGGATACGGAAGGCTTGAGTTCTGCAAAATGGCTGGACAGGCTGAGTCTTTTTTCACTGGAGCCTGGAGGTTGAGACGTTAGATCCACACAGTGATGGATACCAAAGGGAGAGAGACTGAATGATACCACCAGAGTGCTGGAAGACCTGAGGATCACACAGTCATGTTGGAAGAATGGGTTTAGCTTCATGATGCCCTGGTATCAGTGCTCAGGGATGAGCAACCACTGAGCAGGCAAAGTGATGGCCGAGTGGTATTACTGCGAGAGCATGTATCCAAAACCTCAGCTAATGTTCAGGGGAAGTGGGTTTTAATCCCACCATCAATAATTTTAAAAATAGTAATTAACAATCCATAAATAAATATGAAACCATTGCAGATGTACAAAACCCCAAACATTGTTCTTTAGATAAGGACATCTGCTCATCCTCACGTGGTCTGCACCACATCCCCACAGCAAAGTGGTTGCCTCTCAATTACCCTCTGAAATGGCCGAGCAAGTTACTCAGCTCAAGGGCAGCTCGGGCTGGGCAAGAAAGGCTGGTCAGCCAGAGACACCCACATCCCATACCTGATTTAATAAATAATCCATGAGGACGGCCCCCCTGGAACTGCGCTGGTGCCAGGGTCCAGGCCAATCATATCGGTATGTTTATGGATGGGGCTTTCAACTGACAGAGAGGATGCCTGTGAAAGGAGCTTTCCAAATCCAAAGGGAAAAGGTGAAGAGTGGGAGCAGTATGGGAATGTGGCAGAAGACAAGCAGAAAGGAACAGGATGGGACAGAGTTTAACTAAAACTGTACATCAGGGAATCGGTTTGTGACAGGAAATTATGGGAAAGAGTAAATTATGTTTTTTGAATGTCTCTTCAATAAGGTAGATGGATTTGTGACACTGAGATAAAAGACATTAAGATACCAGAGAGACGTGGTTACAGGGTGGACAGAAATAGTCAATGGATCATAACCTTACGGAAATTCAGGCAAAATGGGTAACACTAACAATCATGGGTAAGAAAGGCATTACAGAAAAAGCATTTGGTCTTAGATCATGAAGTAGAGTCAGTCTGAATGTAAATTCTGGCTACTACTTGCCAAGGACACAAGCAGCAGAAAAGTTTTAGCCACCAAACAGCATTCCATTGTTCATCACTGCGTTACACAGGAACTCACTGGAATTTTTTTAACAAACACATTGTGATAATTTTGGGAAACTTCAATATTCACGTAATCTGGAACAGTCACACTGACAACAGGGATATTGGAAGAGGAGTTCAGAGAATTTTTTTCAGTGTTTCTTTGAATAACAAATTGTGCAATTGGTTAGGGATGTAACTATCTCAGTGCGACCGTTGTGTGATCAAACTTACTGAATGAGGAATGTCACCTGCAGAGATCCTCAGGGAAATAGTGATAAAATGCAGTTTAAATAAATATAAAGTTTTAAAGTGAATCACAGAAAGGACAAGCTACAACTAGAAACAAAAACAGCCAATTACTTGTGTTTGAGATGAGAACTGACCAAGGTAAACAGGCTAAACAGACTGAAATATGGGTCTGTAAATGAACAGTGGAAAATATTTGAAGGAACAGTGTAAATCACTCAACAAAATAAGATTCCATTGAAACAGACAAAACCTCAGCAAGGCCCCTCACTCAGGACAAAATGTATCATATTAGATTATGAGGCTTAGAAGATCACCAAAAATTACTTAAAATCGAGAAGGGAGATTGTGTTATAGGAATAAGTTTTAAAGGGATTGCAAAGGGTCTGCTAGCAGGGGGGCAGCAGTGGGAAGGGGAATCACTGTCAGGGTATAATGTCACAAAAGGAACAGGGAGAGGTGAAGGTGCCGGAGGTGGTGAGAGTGTTACAGAGAGTGGTCAGGGTGTTACAAAGCCAGTACGGATTGCTGCAGCTGGGGGGTTTTGCAGAGGTAGGGAGGGACATAGGTATTTTTATTTATTCATTCATGGGATGAGGGTGTCACTGCTAATTACCCAGAGGACAGGTCAGAGTCAGCCATATTGCAGGGGGTCTGGGGTCACATGTTAGCCAGACCAGGTTAAGATGTCAGATGTTATACACAAAAGATCAGTGAACCTGATGTGTTATTCCCACTGATCAACAATGCTTTTATAGTGGCCTGACCAATGTCTTGTACAGATACAACATGACGTCCCAACCCTTACTCTTAATGCTCTGCCCAATGAGGTAACCATCCCAAACGCCTGCTTCACCAGCCTGCCTACCTGTGACACCACTTTCAAAGAATTGTGTACCTGCATCCCTTGGTCTCTGACGGACAACACTACCCAGGGCCCGAACATTAATTGTTCAAGTCCCACCCTGGTTTGTTTCACCAAAATGGAACACTTCACACTTACCTAATTGAACTCCATCTGCTATTCTTCAGTCCACTACCCCAGCAGTACTGTCCATCCTGCTGGATCATAGATAACCTTCTTCACTGTCCACTTTACCACCAATGTCAGTATCACCCAAAAAACTTACTTAACAGGAAACCAATGTTCCCATCCAAACCATTTAACCAAATGACAAACAACAGGGGACCCACTCCACCGCTGGTCACATGCCTCCAGTCAGAAAAACAGCATGTCTCCCATCACCCTCTGTCTCCTACCATCAAGACCATTATTTTGTCCAGTTCACTAGCTCCTCCTGAATGCCATATCATTTTACACTGATCTGAGTTTATTACCCAGTTTACCATATGACACGTAGAACACAGAAAAGTACAGAACAAGACCCTTCGGCCATGATGACATGCCAATCTTTTATCTGACCGTAAGATAAAAAAAAACGTGGCAGATAGACTTTAATTCAGGTAAATGCAACGTGCTGCATTTTGGGAAAGGAAATCTTAATAGGACTGATACATGAAATGGTCAGGTCCTTGGGAGTTTTGCTTGGGGTACAGGTTCATAGCTCCTTGAAAATGGAGACCCAGGTAGATAGGATAGTGAAGAAGGCATTTGGTATGCATTCCTTTATTGGTCAGAGTATTGAGTACAGAAGTTGGGAGGTTATGTTGCGACTGTACAGCACATTGTTTAGACCACTGTTGGAATACTTCGTGCAATTTTGGTCTCCTTACTATCGGAAAGATATTGGGAAACTTGAAAGGGTTCAGAAAAGATTTACAAGGATGATGCCAGGGTTGGCGGATTTGAGCTCTAGTGAGAGGCTGAACAGGCTGGGGTGATTTCCTTGGAGCGTCGGGAGGCTGAGGGGTGACCTTAAAGAGGTTTACAAAATTATGAGGTGCATGGATAGGGTAAATAGACAAAGTATTTTCCCTGGGTTTGGGGAGTCCAGAATTAGAGGGCATAGGTTTAGGGTGAGAGGGGAAATATATAAAAGAGACCTAAGGGGCAACTTTTTCACGCAGAGGGTGGTACGTGTATGGAATGAGCTGTCAGATGAAGGGTGGAGGCTGATACAATTGCAACATTTAAGAGGCATTTGGTTGGGTATATGAATAGGAAGGCTTTGATGGGATAGGGACCGGGTGCTGGCAGGTGGGACAATATTGTGTTGGGATATCTGGTCGGCACGGACGGGTTGGACCGCCGGATCTGTTTCCGTGCTGTACATCTCTATGACTCTACCTTCTATACCCTTCATTTTATTATCATCTATGTGCCTATCCAGAAGTATATTAAATGTCCCTAATGCATCTAATTTTACTGCCACCGCTGACAGTGCATTCCACTCAGCCACCACTCTGTACGTTACGAACCTACCTCTGAAATCTCCCCTTAACCATCCGCTAATCACCCGAAAATTATAACCCCTTGTAATAGCTATTTATATGAGCGTAGAAAATATCTCTTATTATTCACTCTGTGAATGCCTCTCATCACCTTGTTCACCTCTGCCAAATCACACCACACCCTTCATCACTCCAATGAGAAAAGCCGTAGCTCACTCAACCTTTCTTCATAAGACATGCCCTCCAGTACAGACAGCATCCTGGTAAATCTCCTCTTTACCCTCTCTCAAGTTTCCACATCCTTCCTGTAATGAATGGACCAGAACTGAACACAATATTACAAGTGGGGTCTAACCAGGGCTGTATGGAGCTGCAGCATAACCTCACCGCTTTAAAACTCAATCCCCAAACTAATGAAATCCCACAAAATATATCCCTTCTTAACAAGCCTATCAGCATGGGTGGCTACTTTGAGGGATCTATGGACTTGGACCTCAAGATCCCTCTGTTCCTCCACACTGCCAAAGATCCTGCCTTTAACCCTGTATTCTGCATTCAAATTCAATCTTCAAAATGAATGACTTCACACTTTTCCAGATTGACCTCCATCTGCCATTTCTCAGCCCAGCTCTGCATCCTGTCAATGTCCCGTTGCAATCTAGAACAGACCTCCACACTGTCAGCCACGCCACCAACCTTCGTGTCATTGGCAAGTCTACTAACCGACCCTTCCACTCACACATCCAACTTATTCATAAAATCACAAAGAGCACAAGTGCTGTAATCACACCCTACAGAAAACCACTGGTCACTGAGTTGCAGGATGAATTATTTCCAGCTATCGTCACCCTCTGTCTTCTGTGGGCCAGTAATCCTGTATCCAGACAGACAGGTTTCCCTGTATCCCATGCCTCTGTATTTCCTGAATAAGCCATAAAGGTGTTTTGTCACATTCTTAAAAGATTCAATAAGACTTTTAAGGCATGACCTGGCCCTTATACAAACATGCTGACTATCTCTAATCAAACTATGGTTTCCCAAGGAAAAATAAATCCTCTCTCTCAGAATCCTCTCCAATAATCTGCACACCACAGACATAAGACTGACAGGTGTGCAATTCCCAGGATTATTCCTATTCCCTTTCGTGAACAAGGGAATAATATTTTCCTGCCTCCAATCAACTGGTCCGACTCCAGTGGACAGTGAGGGTGCAAAGGTCATCACCGGGTGCGCAGCAATCCATTCCCTCCCTTCGTGCAGTTACTTTGGACGCATCCAGTCTGGTTCGGCAACTTATCTATCCTTATCTTTTACAAAATTCTCAGCACATCCTCCTCCTTAACATCCACCCATCAGCCTGTTTCACAGTGTCCTCACAAACAACAAGACCCTTCTCAGCAGTGAACACTGAGGCATAGTATTGATTAAAAGACCTCCCCTACCTCCTGTGACTCCAGAGACAAGTTCCTTCCACTATCCCAGAGTGGCCTTATCCTCACTCTGACCATCCTCTTGTTCCTCACAGAAGTGGAGAATGCCTCACAGTTTTCCTTAAGCCTTCCCAAGAAAGCTTTTTCATGCCACCTTCTAGTTGCCCTAAGTCCATTTCTTGGTTCCTTCCTGGTACCTTCAGGGAATCTCTACAGTATGGAAACAGGCCATTTGGCCCAACACCTCCATATTAACCCTCCAAACAGTATCCAACCCAACCCCATTCCCCCACCCTGTTACTCTCCATTTGCCCTGACTAATGCACCAAACTACCCATCCCTGAACACTATGGGTAATTTAGCATGGCTGAGTCACCTAATCTGCACATCTTTGGATGGTGGGTGGAAACTGGAGCACCTGGAGGAAACCCACGCAGACATGGCTAGAATGTGCAAACTCCCCACAGACAGTCGCCTGAGGCTCTCATCGAAATGGAGCCTGTGGTGCTATGACGTAGCAGGGCTAACCACTGAGACACCGCGCCACCCAATGTAACTCTCTGGAGTCCTGTCTGATCCTTGCTTCCTCAACCTCAAGTTAGCTTCTTTCTTCCGCTTGACTAGATGCAGAAGTCTACGTGGACAACGTTGACTGCTCTGCCTTCATCTATCCCTTGTCCAACTCCTCAAAGAGTCAATCCAGTTTGTGAAATATGGTTTTTTTCAATCACAAAGCCATGATGACCATCTCGAATCAGCCTTTGCCTTTGTAAATATACATAGCTCCTTTCTCTCAGAATCTCCTCCAACAACTTTCCCATCACTGGGCACACTGGGCTGTAATTTCCTGGCTTTTCCCTGCAGTCCTTAAGTGATGCAACAGCCTTAGCCTCCCTCCAGTCTTCCGGTACCTCACTGTGTCTGTTGATAATATAAATATCTCTGTTAGGGACACTGCAATCTCTTCCCTAGCTTCCCACAATATACTAGGATCGACCTAATGAGCTACTGAGGATTGATCTACCTTTATTTGTTTTAAGATTCCAGCACTTTCTCTTCTCTGGAGAGGATTCTTTCCAAGACATCACTATTTATTTCCCCAAGTTCCCGAGCTTCCATGTCTTTCTCCACAGTAAATACTGACAAGATTGTTTTGTCTAATATCTCATCTATCTCCTCTGGTTCCACACATTGGTGACCTTTGAACTTTAAAGGGACCCTATTCTCTACCAAGTTACTCTTTAGCCCTTATTAAAACTTGTGCAAAGGCTTCTGATAATCCAAATACACCACATCCCCCACACCACTACACCCCTCCTACACCCTTACAACTCTGCCATTTGTATTCACACAGACAAATTAAATCCAACAGGCTCAGAAACAAATTCTCTTTTATCAAATGTGTCTCCAAATGGCCAGTTATTGTATACTGACTTATCCTTTCTAACAATGTCAGTATGGTCCCGACTTATTGTCAGGGTAACTCTATTTGGTTTCAGACAGACAGCAGAAAGGGTTGTGGGAGTTCTTGTTTATCAATCTGAAAAAGGTAGCTCACAGGGTCAGCAGGTAATAGAGAAGGCAAATCAAATGCTGGCATTTATTACAGAGGGAATGGAGTCTAAAAATAGGGAGGTCTTGCTAAAACGATGCAAGGTACAAGTCAGACCACACCTCGAATATTATGAACAGTGTGAGTGCCCGAAGAAAATATATTGTTACATTGGAGGCAGGTCAGAGAAGGGTCACTCGGCTGATCCTGGGAATGGAGGGATTTTCCAATGAGAAGAGGTGGAGTATGTTGTGGTTGAACCCATTGAAGTTTAGATAATGAGAGAGAAATGGAATGAACCATCCAAGATTATGAGGGGCTCTGATCGGGCAGATGCTGAGAAGTTAGAAAATAGAACAGTAGAGCACAGCAACAAGCCCTTCGGCCCACCACTATGCTGTCCATGATGCTATTCTAACTCATACAATCTGCCTGCACAGGGGCCCATATCCCTCTATTCTCTTCCCGTTCATGTTTCTGCCTAAATGCCACTTCAAACCTTTACTCACATTTCTGCTTCCACGACCTCCCTCAGTAACATCCACTTTACGTAAAAAAACACTTTGCCTCACACACCTCATTTAAACTTTCTCTTTTTCACTTTAAACCTCTGTGCTCTAGTATTTGAAACTTACACATTGGAAAAGAGATTCTGACTATCTACATTATCTATCCCTGTCCTAACGTTATATCCCTGTACCTGGTCACCCGTCAGCCTCTGATACCCTCACAAATCAATCCAACTTTATTTAATTTCCTCTTACACACCTAACACACCCTTAAAAACCCAAACATAGGCAACATAGAACATAGAAAGATACAGCGCAGTACAGGCCCTTCGGCCCTCGATGTTGCGCCGACCGAATCCTACCTAACCTACACTAGCCCAATAACTTCCAAATGCCTATCCAATGCCCGCTTAAATGACCATAAAGAAGGAGAGTTCACCACTGCTACTGGCAGGGCATTCCATGAACTCACAACCCGCTGTGTAAAGAATCTACCCCTAACATCTGTCCTATACCTACCACCCCTTAATTTAAAGCTGTGTCCCCTAGTAACACCTGACTCCATTAGCGGTAAAAGGTTCTCAGTGTCGACCCTATCTAAACCCCTAATCATCTTATACACCTCTATCAAATCTCCCCTAAACCTTCTCTTCTCCAATGAGAACAGCCCCAAGTGCCTCAGCCTTTCCTCATAAGATTTTCCTACCATTCCAGGCAACATCCTGGTAAACCTCCTCTGCACTCGTTCCAATGCCTCCACATCCTTCCTATAGTATGGCGACCAAAACTGCACACAATACTCCAGATGAGGCCGCACCAGAGTCTTATACAGTTGCAACATGACCTCAGGACTCCGGAACTCAATTCCTCTACCAATAAAGCCCAGCACACCATATGCCTTCCTCACAGCACTATTTACCTGGGTGGCAACTTTCAGAGATCTGTGTACATGGACACCAAGATCCCTCTGCTCATCTACACTACCAAGTAGCCTACCATTAGCCCAGTAATCCATCTTCTTGTTACTCCTACCAAAGAGAATGACTTCACACTTAGCTACATTGAATTCCATTTGCCACATTTCTGCCCAGCTCTGCAACTTATCTATATCCCGCTGTAACCTACCACTTCCTTCCTCACTATCCACAACTCCACCGACTTTTGTGTCATCCGCAAACTTGCTTACCCAGCTTTCAAGCCCTTCCTCTAGATCATTTATAAAGATAACAAAAAGCAATGGTCCCAAAACAGATCCTTGTGGTACACCGCTAGTAACTGCACTCCAAGATGAACATAGTCCATCAACTACTACCCTCTGTCTCCTTCCAGCCAGCCAATTCCTAATCCAAACCTCTAATGTATCCTCAATGCCATACCTCCGTAGTTTTAGCATTAGCCTACCATGGGGAACCTTATCGAACGCCTTACTAAAATCCATATACACAACATCTACTGCTTTACCCTCGTCCACTTCCTTAGTCACCTTCTCAAAGAACTCAATAAGGTTTGTGAGGCACGACCTGCCTTCACAAATCCATGCTGGCTATCCTTGATCACGTTATTCCTATCCAGATGTTCATAAATCTTATCCCTTACCATTCTCTCTAAGTCTTTGCCCACCACTGAAGTCAGACTCACTGGCCTATAGTTACTAGGGCTATCCCTACTCCCTTTCTTGAACAAGGGGACCACATTCGCTATCCTCCAGTCCTCTGGTACTATTCCCGTTGACAATGACGACATAAAAATCCAGGCCAATGGCTCTGCTATCTCCTCCCTAGCTTCCCATAGGATCCTAGGGTAAATGCCATCAGGCCCAGGAGACTTATCTATTTTCATCCTTTCCAATATTCCCAGAACCTCTTCCCTGCATATTTCCAGGCCATCCATTCTAATCATTTGTGACTCCATATTCACATCAGCAACGGTGTCCTGTTCCTGAGTAAATACTGATGAAAAGTATTGATTTAGTGTCTCTCCAATCTCCTCCGCCTCCACACACAACTTCCCACTACTATCCTTGACTGGACCGATACCTACCCTAGTCATCCTTTTATTCCTGACATACCTATAGAAAGCCTTTGGGTTTTCCCTAATCCTACCAGCTAAAGACTTTTCATGTCCCCTTCTCGCTTCTCTTAGCTCTCTCTTTAGATCCTTCCTGGCTACCTTATAACTCTCTATCGCCCCAACTGAACCTTCACACCTCATCTTTACATATGCCGCCTTCTTCCCTTTCACAAGGGATTCCAATTCCTTACTAAACCACGGCTGCCTCACAAGGCCCTTTACACCATGCCTGACTGGTACATACTTATTGAGGACACGTAGTAGCTGCTCCTTGAACAATCCCCACATCTCATTAGTGTTCTTCTCTTGAAGCCTGTTTTTCCAATCCACACATCCTAAGTCATGCCTCACTGCATCATAATTTCCCTGCCCCCAGCTATAACTCTTCCCCTGCGGCGCACACTTATCCCTCTCCATCACTAAAGTAAAAGTCACCGAGTTGTGGTCACTGTCCCCGAAGTGCTCCCCTACCTCCAAGTCTAACACCTGGCCTGGTTCATTACCTAGAACCAAATCCAGTATAGCCTAACCTCTTGTTGGCCTGTCTACATATTGTGTCAGGAAACCCTCCTGCACACATTGGATAAATACCGACCCATCTAACGAACTCGAGCTATCACTCTCCCAGTCAATATCTGGGAAGTTAAAGTCCCCCATAACAACCACCCTGCTACCTTCACTCTTTTCCTGAATCATCCTCGCAATATTATCCTCTACTTCTCTAGGACTATTAGGAGGCCTGTAGAAAACACCTAACAGGGTGACCTCACCTTTCCTATTTCTAACCTCAGCCCAAACTACCTCAGATGGCAAGTCCTCTTCCATCGTCCATTCCACTGCTGTAATACTATCTTTGACAAGTAATGCCACACCTCCCCCTTTTTTACCCCCATGTCTGATCCTACTAAAACATTTAAACCCTGGAACCTGCAACAGCCATTCTTGTCCCTGTTCTACCCACGTCTCTGTAATGGCCACAACATCGAAGTCCCAGGTACCAACCCACGCTGCAAGTTCACCTACCTTATTTCTTATACTTCTGGCATTGAAGTATACACACTTCAATCCACCCTTCTGTTTACAGGCACCCTCCTTCGAGATCGCTGCATTATTCATAACCTCCCTACACTCAAGGTCCTGTACCCTAAAGCTACAGTCCAGGTTCCCATGCCCCGGCGGAGTTAGTTTAAACCCTCCCAAAGAGCACTAGCAAACCTCCCCCCAAGGATACTGGTGCCCCTCAGGTTCAGGTGTAGACCATCCGTTTTATAGAGGTCCCACCTTCCCCAGAAAGAACCCCAGTTGTCCAGAAACCGGAATCCCTCCCTCCTGCACCATCCCTGTAGCCACGCATTTAACTGCTCTCTCTCCCTATTCCTCGACTCTCTATCACGTGGCACGGGTAACAAACCAGAGACTACAACTCTGTTTGTTCTAACTCTGAGCTTCCAACCTAGCTCCCTGAAAGCCTGCCTGACATCCTCACCCCTCTTCCTACCTATATCGTTGGTGCCAACGTGGACCGCGATCTGGGGCTGCTCCCCCTCCCCCTTAAGGACCCGGAAAACACGATCAGCGACATCACGTACCCTTGCACCTGGGAGGCAACATACCAAACGTGAGTCACTGTCGCCCCCACAAAACCGTCTGTCTGTACCCCTCACTATCGAGTCCCCAAGAACTATCGCTCTACCTTTCTCCACCCTTCCCTTCTGAGCAACGGGGCCAGGCTCTGTGCCAGAGGCCTGAACCTCGTTGCTTGCCCCTGGTAAGTCATCCCCCCCACAAGTATCCAAAACGGTATACTTGTTCTTGAGGGGAATGACCGCAGGGGGTCCCTGCACTGGCTTCCTCCTCCCACTCCCCCTCACTGTCACCCATCTATCTTGAACTTTCGGAGTAACTACTTCCCTAAAGCTCTGATCTATGACCCTCTCTGCCTCCCGAATGATCCGCAGTTCATCCAAATCCAGCTCCAGTTCCCTAACACGGGCTTGGAGGAGCTGGAGATGGGTGCACTTCTTGCAAGTGTACTCAGCAGGGACGCTAATGGCTTCCCTCACCTCATACATGTTGCAAGAGGAACATTGCACTGCCTGCACTGCCATCCCTCTAAAAAGCTAGCTTTCTTTAAAAAAAACTAAATGTAAAGAAACCAAACAAGCAAAACGCAGCACTTACCTGCTTGCCGCAACGGGTCTTATTATTTAGGTTAGAGGAGGAGGGCTGATAAACCCCTTTTGCACCCTCTCCAAAGCCTCCCCATCCTCCCTATAGTGTGGAGATGAGTACTGCACACAGTTCTCCAAACGTGACCAAACAAACATTTTATACAATAACAGCATCAGATGCAAACCACTTTACTCAACGTTGTGACCGATGAAGGCCAGTGCTCCATTTGCTTTCCTTCCCATCTGAAACACTTCTGTTGCCATTTTCTGGGAGTTGCTGACTTGCACCAAGATCCTTCTGTATATCAACATCCCACAGTATCCTAACTTTCTTCTTGAATTTGACATCATCTCACACTTGTCCAGAATAAACCCAATTTGCCATTTCTGTCTATCTCTCTGACTGTTCTGTAACCTCCTGCAGATGTTACTGAATCAGGGAAACAAGGGTTTTGTGGAAAAGGCAGGAAAGTAGAATTGGAGAGTATCAGGTCAGCCATGATCTGACTGAAGGGCACAGCATACTCAATGGGCCAAATGGCCTCATTCCCCTCCTACATCTCATGGTCTGAGCACAAACTCAATATGCCCTGCATAATATTATGGGTTTCTGCTCACAAAACTCCTTTATAATGGGATTATTGGATATTTATTAATACACAGCATTTGATCTACAAATATGATATGATGTTATAGAAAACCATTTCACATACAATCAGGATTCTATCCATTACAGCACTGATACTCACTGCTGTATCAGTCGGCATGGAGACCACTGTCACACACAGGTACTGTACAGCCCTTGCTACAAGTACATTCAGTGTCCTGACTGTAACCGTATTGACATTCCCATCACTGGTTGGTGCCTACAATAGAATTTCTGCTAACGGTTGCTGCTGCTTGCTTATTCTCAGCTCCACTTTTCATATTCAGATCCATGTGACTGTCTCATTAATGCATTAACCTCATCCTTCCTTCACAACTTGTTGGCTTTTTGCCTAGTCTGCCTATTGGGACGAGATTAGTTTGGGATATCTGCTCAGCATGGATGGGTTAGACTGAAGGGCCTGTTTCCATGCTGTACATCTCAGATTCTAATGACTCTATCCCAACAACCCTTCAGTATTCACTTCCCAGTGATGATCAATCATCAGCTACATCTCCGGAATGACAGTTCCATCATATCTGTTCACTGTCATTCCATCTGCCTTATGGCAAATGCAGGGAGTCATTCCTCAGTAGTGGGGGATTGAACAGATGGGTAGAGATTGCAGAGATATGGAGGCTTACAGGGACTTGAGGATGTTAGTGTTAAACAGAGTTACATCTGGTCAAGAACGTCAGTGGGACAAAGGGGTTTGGGGAATGGAGGAATTTACAGAGATAGAGGGAGCTGGATTAGATTCTGAAGATAGTGATAGGGATGGAGAAAGGAAGAGGTAGGCAGACTGAGAGGCACAGACAGGGGGCTGTTTCATCTAGGAGAGTATTGTGTATACTAACAGAGATTTGGAAGGTTGTCGTGACTGAAGACGTTTATAACTATAAGGTGGCTTCTAGGCTCTGGAGGCTACATAGATCGGAAGGCAATGGAGAATGCCAGGTTACTGGGTTGGAGACAGTTACACAGATGGGGAGGGTTGTACAAACTGAAGGAGGTTCCTGTGGTCGCGAGGGGTATGGTGTCGGGAATGAGGGTGAAATTTAACAAGATAAAGATCAAAGAATTAGAGAAGGACAAGGAGATTACAATTTTTTCACAGCTAAGGAAGGGTTGTAGGAGCTGGAGACGATTACATAGGTAGGGACCGATGGAGAGGTTAAAGATAAATACATTGACATGGAGGATGGTGTTGTTGGAAAGAGCTTACAGGGATAGACAGGACAGTCAGGGTTTACAGTGATGAAGGAATTGAGTATCTACTGCAGAAGTTTAGGAATTAGGATGTTAGGGATTGGAGAACCTGACAGAGAGAGAGAGAATGGTATGGAGATTCCAAATAGAGGAAGGATTATCGGGACTGGAGGATATTACGGAGATCACTAACACAGCATGGGCCAGGATTGATGCCTGCGATCCCCTGTGCTGTCGCATTGAGGACCAGTACAGCAGAGGTGAAAGCGGGACCCTCACAAGATGGTGGGAATGAAGCCTAGAATGTTGCTATTCCTTGCCCAGCTCTGTATCTATGTCCTGTCTTCCAGGTCGGAATACAGAAGTCTACCACCTCCACCCTGTGCGGTTTACTGTGAGTGATCTTACTGGCTGCAGGATTTACTGAAGGCTCCAGATCTCCCTCTCCATCTCTCTCTGGCTGACCAACCAACTTCAATGAGGTGATGGATGAGACAGGAGTTAGGAACATCCTGATTACCTGCATGAGACAGAAATAGACAGAATGGGAAATTAGACTGATGTACTGAGGATAACTCATGCAGCGTGGCACTGAGTCCAGCAGAGATCTCGGAAATCCCAGTCTCCATCCCTTGCCTGTGCTGCTGCGTCTCTCTGGAGTGAACAATTCTGTTGACTCAGGATCTCAGACCATCTGTAAGAGGGAGAAATGCTGCCAGAGGCAGCAAATAGACTGACACAGAGAGGGATACCACATTGGGGGGATACTGAGTGATACCACATTATTAGACACTGTACTAACAGGGAATTGTTTGAATTTGTAACAAAGGATAATTGTGAGGGGATTCAACCTTACTATCTCATCATCTATTTGGCGGTGGCTCACAGATGAGGCTGACTCTCTCCCAATCTCGGGGCGAGGGTGGGAAACTCTGGAGTTGGCTGTACAGACCGATGTGGCCTTCCACACACACTGTTACACTTGGGGCAGAAGGTGGACATGGGAAGAGGGTGGGTGGGGCATTGGTGTGACAGCGCTCTCCTTGTGCTGTTTTCTGCTGGATTCCTATTTTCCCCACAGCAAGCCTCGAGGTGCTCGACACCTTCCCAAAGCTCCTTCCCCTGTTCTGACGGTCTTGGCCCAGGATTTAACAGATTTGATTAAGAGATGAAAAAAAACCGATCAATTCTGAGAAGCCAGCATTTAGAAACTTGGACACATTTGTTAAAGAGATCGCTATGGATTCTCCTAGCAGGAGGAGTGCAGTAGGAAGGGGAAACATTGTCAGATGATAGGAACAGGGAGAATTGAAGGTTCTGGAGGTGGTGAGGGTGTTACAGAGAGAGGCAAAGTCCTGAACAATGTTACAAAGCCAGTACGGATTGCTGCAGCTAGAGCTGTTTGCAGAGTTAGGGATGGAGATATGTATTCTCATTGATTCATTCGCGGCCTGAGGATGTCACCGGATGGACCAGCATACATTACCCCACTGCTAATTGCCTAGAGACAGCTCAGAGTCAGCCATATTGCTGTGGGACTGGAGTCACATGTGAGCCAGACCAGGTAAGAATGCTAGATGTCCCTCCCTGAAGGACACACGTGAACAAGTTGATGTTTTCCAGAAAATCAACAATGCTTATACAGTGACCTCACTAATGTCCTGTACAGATACACCATGACATTCCAACTCCTACTCTCTATGCTCTGTCCAATGAAGGGTAACCATCCCAAACGCCTGCTTCACCAGCCTGTCTACCCATGACTCTACTTTCAAAAGACTGTGTATCTGCGTCCCTGGGTCACTGACTGACAAGGGCCCGAATGTTTACTGTACCAGTCCAGCCTGGTCTGTTTTACCACAATACAACATCATGCATTTCTCCACCTGTTCTTTCTAACCTCACTGACCCAGCAGTACTGTTGATCCCTTTGTACTCTTCGCTAACCCTCTTCACTGTCCACTTTATCTTCAATTTCAGTCTCACTCCCAAACTTGCTAACCATGACTCCTGTATTATCATCCAAGCAGTCACACCTACACATAGGTATATAGGAACTGAAGGACTTAAAGAGATTACACAGACCTGGAGTGTTGTATGCAGAGGAGTAGATTAAACTGATAGGGATGGTTTTAGAGACTCAACAATGTTAGGAAATAATGGGGGTTGCCATGGTGATAGGTTTCAACAATTCGGAGATTATAGGTCTGAAGGAGCTTTGTCAGTTAGCGATGGTACAGTACAGGGAATTGTAGTGGCTTCCCTTTCATAGCAATCCATAAGCACTTAAAACAGCCTGTTTGACATGTGCATTATCTCTCGACCATTCATCAGACAGCACTGCAAATACTTCACTGCCTCCGCCTACCAGCTTAGACTGAACTAGCATTACCCAGAAGACCTCGGGCCACTCTATCTGCCTGTGCAATTTTTCAAACGAAATACAGAGTTCCTTGACAGTAAAGTCACAGGGAGTCAGGATACCGAAGGCAGCGCTTGGTATGTATTCCTTTACTGGTCAGAGTATTGAGTACAGGAGTTGGGAGGTGATGGTGCAGCTGTACAGGACAGTGGTTAGGCCACTTTTGGAATACTGCATGCAACTCTGTTCTACTTCCTATCGGAAGGATGTTGTGAAAATTGAAAGGGTTCGGACAAGATTTACAAGGATGTTGCCAGGGTTGAGCTATAGGGAGAGTTGAACAGGCGATGGTTGTTTTCCCTGAAGAGTCGGAGGCTGAGGAGTGACCTTATAGGGGTTTATAAAATCAAGAGGGACATGGATAAGGTAAATAGACAGTGTTTCCCCTGGGGTGTGCGAGTCCAGAATTGTAGGGCAAGGTTTAGGGTGAGAGGAGAAAGATATAAAAGAGAACTAAGGGGCAACATTTTCACGCAGAGGATAGGACATGTATGGAATGAGCTGCCAGAGGAATTGGTGGAGGCTAGTACAACTGCAACAGATAAAAGGCATCTGGATGGGTGTATGAATAGGAAGGGTTTAGAGGGAGATGGGCCGGGTGCTGGCAGGTGGGACTATATTGGGTTGAGTTATCTGATCTGCAGGATGGGACCGTGAATGTATTGTGGAACCTGGAGGATGTTATAATTTGAACGAGAGGTAATTTTTGATTGGATCTTTCAGCCAATCTTACAGATGGTACAATTGCAACATTTAAGAAGCATTTGGATGAATATATGAATAGAAAGGGTGTGGAGGGAGACAGGCCAGGTATTGGCAGGTGGGACTAGATTGTGTTGGAATATCCTGTCGGCATGGCCGGGTTTGACTGAAGCGTCTGTTTCCATGCTGTCCATCTCTATGACTGTAAGATCGGCTGAATGGTCCAATCAAAAATTACCTGCGGTTCAAATCATAATATCCTCCAGGTTCCACAAGCCACCCTCGGTCACATCCTGCAGGTTCTATGAATTGCGCAACCTCCTGCAGGTCCCAAGTCCCTTCCTACATTTGTACCATCCTCCAGGTTCTGCAGCCCTTCATACCTCGTAACATGGCCCAGACTCTCCAACTCCTCCTTCCTCTGCAATGTTCCCTAGAAGGCACTGGAGGATGGTGGGGGTTACAGAGATATGGAGGGACATCAGGATGGCAGGAGTTTGCAGACATTAGGAATATAGGGACTTGAGGAAGTTTCACAGTTTAGGAGTGTTGTAGGGACTGGAGGAACTGACAAATGTAGGCATAGTTTTAGATTAGAGGATTCTGCAGAAAACCTTTATGTGGTTTAAGGCAAGATTCTTAGCAGCGTGCAGGAACAAAGGGATCCTGTGTCCTTCAGGTCACCATCCAAGTTGACTGGGTCTTGAGAAGGCGGATGGTGTGTTGGCTTTCATAAGCAGGGGGATTGAGTTTAAGAAATGCGCGGTTTTGCTGTAGCTCTACAGAACCCCAGTTAGACCACACTTTGAATATTGTGAACAGTTCTGTTCGCTTCATTATAGGAAGAATGTGGAAGTTTAAAAGACAGTGCAGAGGAGATTGAGCAGGATGCTGCCTGGACTGGAGGGCATGCCCATAGAAGGTAGGTTGTGGAAACTAGGGTTTTTCTGATCAGAGCGAAGGAGGAAGAATGGTGACATGATAGAGGTGTACAAGGGAATGAGAGGCATAGATAGAGTGGATAACCAGAGACTATTTCCCATGGCGAAATGGCTATCATAAGGGGACATAAGTTTAAGGTAATTAGCAGAAGTTTAGCTGAGATATCAGAGGGATACGGGCCAGGTTCTGGCAGGTAGGACTAGATTGGGTTGGGGTATCCTGTCGGCATGGACGGGACTGGTATGTTATTTACACAGAGTGTGGTGGGTGCGTGGAATGGACTGCCAGCCATGGTAGTAGATTCAGACACATTACAGATATCTAAACAACTCTTGGATAGGCACATCAATGAGAGTAAAATGTAAGGTATGTAGGTTAGTTTCGTCTTCAGAGTAGGATAAAAGGTCAGCACAATATTGAGGGCTGGAGGGCTTGTACTGGAATGTGCTATTCCATGTTCTAAATAGCAAGGGTTATGATGGCAGCAAGAGGTTCCGGGAAGTGGGAGAGGATGTGATCTGAATGAAGTGACACAAATAGGAGGCATTGCTAAGGTTGTATGGGGTAACAGAGACAGCAATGGTCTGATCTGGAGCAGATCACCAGACTGCGAGGATTGTGGGGACAGGAGGTGGTTTCACAGGATGGGAGGAGCACAGAGCCACAGGAGGTTACAGAACTGTGGAGAGCTGGCGGGCCTACAGGAGTTCATGGAGATGGGGAGGTTGGGAGGGATGGATCAGTTTACAGGGATAAGGATGTTGGTAGGATGGGGTGTTTTACACAGACAGGAATGTTTCAGGTGAATGGAGCTGAGTACAGAGATAAAGTGGGTTGTACAGATTGGAAAAACAAATAGACGTATGGAGGGTAGTCGTGAGTGAAGATGTTTATATTTACAGGAAGGCTTAGGTTCTGCCAGTTATTTAGATAAAGAGGGTGTGGAATCAGACAGATTCTCCAAGTGACAAAGACAGCAATTTTGGTTGGAGACAGTTTCAGAGATTAGGGAGCATTAGTAACCTCCTCCAGTTTGGTCAAAGTGGGAAGGGTTGTAGGGGAGGGTTAGGTTTACACATGTAAGAGCTGGAGAAGATTATGGAAATGTGAAGATGGATGGAGACACTGGAGGAGCTTCCATTGACAGGATGGGTGCTGGCAATGAAAAGATATCACATAGATAGTGGGTCTTGTAGGAACTGAATTGAAAGAGTCACAGGCATTGGAATGACTTCTGCAGACTGGGAGTGTTACAGGGACTGAGAGGATTGTAGGGTCTCCAAAGATTGATCGTGTCTTTAAGAATAGCAGAGTTTAATGTAGATATGAAAAGCTTAAACCCAATGCATGCAATCTTCATTTCAAGACCAGAGCCTTATTATCCCACACCAGCCAAGGATCCCTAACCCTGCCAGCTTTTCCCTTTATCCCAATGGGGCAGACTGGTCCTGGATTCTTGAGATCACACTTTGAAAAGCCTCCCATTTGCCAGTTGTTCCTTTTACTTCAAACAGACTCACCCAATCGACTGGAATCATAATATGGAGGTGCCGGTGTTGGACTGGGGATGTACAAAGTTAAAAATCACCCAACACTCGGTTCCAGTCCAACCGGTTTATTTGAAAGCACTAGCTTTCAGAGCACTGCCCCTTCATCAGGTGGTTGTGGAGCACAATCCTAAGGCACAGAATTTATAGCAACAGGATGGCCGGATCATGGAATATAATATCAAACAAATTTAGTTGAAGCCTTTCATCTGTTACAGTGATCACCAGCGCTTCCAAAGCGAGTTGGATTATAACTGGGCATTGTGCACTTTTAAATTCACAGCATTGACGCTGGCCAGATCCTGCAGAATGGTCCCAAACCTGGCCCTGTTCCAGTTTTCCTCTTCAATCTGGGGACCTGCTGATCTTTCTCCATAACTATGTTAAAACGAAGACAGTTGTGGGCACTGGACCCAAAGTGCTCTCTGACTGACACTTCAGTCACTAGCCCGACCTTGTTTTCTGAGGGGGGGGTCCAGTGTTGCACCTGCCTGAGTAGAGTAGGGCCCTCTGCATATTGATTTAGGAACCTTCCTTGGACACATTTGAAAAATTGCAATCCGTCCAGGTCTTTTATACTCTAGGTGGCCCAGTCAATAAAGGGAATATTAAAATCTCCAGCCTGCACTCCTCTATTATTCTTATCATTATCTGCATTTTTCTATACCTATTATTCCTACAGTTATCTGCAATCTCTCCACACAGCTGCTCCTCTGGTATCTGTTGTGTCTACAACAGTCTACAATACAATCCGAACAAAATGACCACCCCCCCTTCTTCTTTCTAACTTCTAACCATATGGAATTTTAAATGAATATATGTTTTGAAAATTGGAATTAACAATCCATAAATAAGTATTGATAAAAATCCAAACACTTGACCTTCAGAGAAAGACGACAGTTCACTCTCATGTGGTCTGCACGACATACCCACAGCAAAGTGTTTGCCTCTCAATGACCCTGTGAAATGGGCAAGCCAGCTGCTTAGCTCAAGGGCAGCAAGGGACTAGCAATAAAGGCTTGTCAGCCAGAGACACCCACATCTCAGACCTGATTTTTTAAAAAAAATTCCATTCAGATTGGTCCCAGCACAGTTCCAGTGGAACAATGTCCTGGCCAATCACGTTGGTAGGATTATGGATAGGGCTTTAAACTGACAAAGAGGATGCTGGGACAGGCTTCAGGTGAAAGAAGCTTTCCAAATCCAAAGAGGAAACGTGAAGTATCAGAGCAGTGTGGGGATGTGACCGAAGACAACAGAAAGGAACAGGATGGGACAAAGTTTAACTAAAACTGTACATCAGCAAATCCATTTGTGACAGGAAATTGTGGGAACAAGCAAATTATGTTTTTTTTATGAATGGACAAAGTCTCTGCAACAAGGTAGATGGATTTGTGACACAGAGATAAAAGAGATTTAGACACCAGAGAGATGTGGTTACAGGACAAACAAAAGGTGGACATAAATATTCAATGGTTCACAACCTTGCGGAAACTCAGGCAAAGTGGACGATGCTAACAATAATGGGTAAGAAAGGCATTACAGAGAAAGCACTTGGCATCAGATCATGAAGTAGAGTCAGTCTGAATGTAAATTCTGGCTAATACTTGCCAAGGACACAAGTAGCAGAACTGTTTTAGCCACCAAACAATATTCCGTGACTCGTCACTGCAATAAATAGGAATTCATTGGATTTTTAAATAAAGGAATGGTGAACATTTATTGAAATGTCAATATTTGCCAAGTCTGGGACAATCACACTGACAACAGTGATATTGGAAGAGGAGTTCAGAGAATTTTTTTTCAGTGTTTCTTAGAATAACACATTGTGCAACTGGCGAGGGACGTAACTGTCTCAGAGCGACTGTTGTGTGATAAAACTTAGTGAATGAGTTATGTCACCTGGAGAGATCCTCTGGGAAATTGTGATAAAGTGCAGTTTAAAGAAATATAAAGTTTTAAAGTAAATCACAGAAAGGACAAGCAAAACTAGAAACAAAAATAGCCAATTACATGCGTTTGATAGGAGAACTGACCAAGGTAAACAGGCTAAACAGACTGAAATATGGGTGTCTGGAAATGAACAGTGGAAAACATTTGAAGGAACAGTGTAAAACACTCAACAAAAGGACATTCCATTGAAACAGACAGAAGCTCAGCAAGAAATTCCCACCGGTCCCTCACTCAGGACAAAATGGATCATATTAGTTTAGGAAGCTGAGAAGATCACCACAAAGTACTTAAAATCCTCAAGTGAGAGAGAGTTTTAGAGTAAGTTTTAAAGTGATTGCAATGGATCTGCTAGGAGGAAGAGGGCAATGGGAAGAGGAAACATTGTCAAGGTTTATTGACACGTGAGGAACAGGGAGAGATGAAGGTGCTGGAGGCAGTGAGAGTGTTACAGAGAGTGGTCAGGGCCTGAACGGTGTTACAAAGCCAGTACGAATTGCTGCAGCTGGAGGGGTTTGCAGAGATAAGGAGGGATATGGGTATTTTTATTTATTCATTCATGGGATGTGGGTGTCATTGCCTGGACCAGCATTCTTTGACCCCACTGCTAATTACCCAGAGATTGTTGGGGCCCTGGTGGATATATATATATATATCATACTTTGCTGGACAAAGGTGAAGTGCTGAATGACTGGAGGATCGCTAATGTGGTTCCTTTGTTCAAGAAGGGCAGCAGGGATAGGCCAGGTAATTACAGAGCAGGTAGTCTGACAGCAGGGGGAGGGAAATTATTGGAATGAATTGTGAGGATGAATCGACACTTGCAAAGATAAGGATCAACTTGGTTTAGTCATCATAGATTTGGCAGAGGAAGGTAGTGTCTGAGGAATTCAGTTCAGTTTTTTTGAAGTTGTGCTTAAGTATACTGATGAAGGCAGTGCAGATGATGTGGTTTACACAGACTTGACTAAGTCCTTAAACAAGATGCAAAATGGAAGGTTGGTCCGAAAGGACTGTGTTCCAAGGCATATTGGCAAATTGGATGCAAAATTGGTGGATAGAATACTTTCACCAGTGGGTGTACCACAGGGATCTGTGCAGGAACCATTGAACATTAATAACTAGGATGTGAAAGCAGAAGGTATCATTAGTAGGTTTGCAGATGACATGAAAGGTGAGGGTGTTGTTCACAGTGAGGAGGATGATCTCCGTCTGCTGTTCGATGTCGATCAGATGATAATCTAAGCAGAGTTTAGTTCTGATCGAAGTGAGGTAATACTCTGTGGGAGGGACGATAAGCGAAGGACAGACATAATGAATGGTAGGACCTTGCGGAGTACTGAGGAATACAGGGATCTTGGTGGACAAGTCCATAGATCCCTGAAGATGTCAGCACAGGGAGACAGGGTGGGAAAGGCGCCTCAACTGGGAGCGGGAGAGGGAGCCACATCCTGCTGGGGTGAATTGCTAGAGATGCTTGAGAGGATATAACTTAGTCTGGCAGGGTGTTAGACCTTAAATAAACATAAGGTCAGAAAGAAGATTGATGCTGGTACACGAGTTAAAGACAGCAATTTCAGCAGACAAGGCAGGCAAGAACGCACGCAGGGAATGGGGGAGAACTGATGATTAAACTGCATTTATTTCAATACAACAGGCCTGACAGCAAAGGAAGATGAACTCAAAGCATGGATTGGAACATGGGACTGGGAGATTACAGTGATTACAGAAACACAGCTGAGGGAGGGGCAGGACTGGCAGTTCATTGTTTCAAGGTAGAGATGCTCCAGGAAGGGGAGGCAACAGTGGATGTGTGGTGGTGGGTTTTGATTGCATGAATCATCCCAGCAGTACTTAGAGAGGGTATTCCTGTGGGATCGCCCAGTGAAGCTATGTTAGTCGAATTGAGAAATAAGAATGGGTCATCACTTTGATATGATCTGACTGCTGACCCCAAATAATCCATGGCAGACTGAGGAACAAATATGTCGGGATATCTTAAATATCAACCATAATAATAGGGCTGTTATGGTAGGGTTTTTAAACTTTCCAAACCTAGACTGGGACTGCCAGTGTTCAGCGTTTGCAAGGGGAGGCATTTGGTAATTGTGTTCCAGAAAACTCCCAATCAATATGTAAATGGCCTGAAAAGAGAAAGGGGTAAAACCTGACCTCCCCTTGGGAATTAAGGTCGGGAAAGGGACTGAGATGTGAGTGGGAAAGCATTTTGCCAAAGTGACCACAGTTCTGGTAGTTTGAAAACAGCTTTGGAAAAGTACAAGCCTGGTCCACAAGTGCAAGTTATAAAATGGAGCCTGACCAATCTTGATCGTATTAGCCAGGAACTTTCAAAGTGTGATTGGGGAAGGGAATTATTTACAGGGAAAGGGAAGTTTGGCAAGTGAGAATATTTTAAAAGTGAGATAAACTAATCGATTAGCGCCAGCAAGTTCCTGTTTGTGTGCAGCTCAATGCTGACAGCATTCGGAAACACTGGCTGTCTATTGAGGGTCTGGTCAAGGAAAAGGGGGCACATGTCAGGTATAGCCAGCTGGATCAAGGGAATCCCTGAGGATATACAG
Organism: Hemiscyllium ocellatum; assembly: GCF_020745735.1. Classification (NCBI taxonomy): domain Eukaryota; kingdom Metazoa; phylum Chordata; class Chondrichthyes; order Orectolobiformes; family Hemiscylliidae; genus Hemiscyllium; species Hemiscyllium ocellatum. The sequence goes on from NW_026869060.1 coordinate 474,888, forward strand.
GGGCTGTAGGGATACACTTTGGGTGGAAATCAGGAATGGAGAAAGACTAAATGAAATAGCCTCAGCAGAGAAGGAAAGGGGAGTCCAAAAGTAATTGCATCAGTCTATTGAGAGTGCATAAGGAACTCAGGACAAAATAGTATCCATTAAAGATCAATGAGGCCATCGATGTGTGGGACTGCAGGATATTTGCTAAGATCCTAAATTTTTTCACTCCAGAACTTACTGTGGACAAAGACTGGGGAACTCAGGGAATAAGAGTAATAAGTTAGATCACATTTGGAGTCCTTTGCAACTCCAGTCTCTGTGCTACAGGAAGGATGTTGTGAAACTTGAAAGGGCTCAGAAAAGATTTACAAGATATTGCCCGGGTTGTTGCTGAATAAGCTGGGGTTACTGTCACTGGAGAATCGGAGACTGAGGGATGACCTTATAGAGGCTTATATGAACATGAGCAGCATTGAGATTACACAGACATTGGTGAGGCTTGTTCTGCAATACTCTGTGCAGGGCTCTGGTCGCCCAGTTAACAGGGAGGATATTATCAAGCTGCAGGGTGTTCAGAAGAGATTTACCTGGATGTGGCTGGGTATGGAAGGCTTGGGTCCTGAAAAATGGCTGGATAGGCTGAGTCTTTTTTCACTGGAGCCTGGAGGTTGAGACGTGATCGTATAAAAGGTTTATGAAAAAAATGAGGTTTATAGATCAATTTAACGGTAGTTGCCTTTTCCTCAGGATGGGGGAGTCTCAAGAGGAGGGGTCACATTTTAAGGTTAGATGAGAGAGATGTTCAAAAAAAAGATATGGGGCAATTTGCTACACACAGGGTGGTTTGAGTGTGGAATGAACTTCCTGAGAAAGGGGTTGATGTGGGTACAATTACAACATTTAAAAGATATTTGGATAAACAGGTGAATAGGGAAGGGTTGGAGTGATATGGGCCAGCAACAGGCAGCTGGGAAGAGTTTAGTTTGAGATTATGGTGGGTATCAGCTGAAGGGTCAGTTTCCATGTTGTATGGCTCTATGACAAGAATATGGTTTTATTCCATCATTGAAGAAAGGATCAGGGCTGGGTCCACTGATGTGCATCATCTACATAAACAATTTGGTTGAAAATATAGGACTGATTGTGCTAATACAGTTAATGGAAGGGCTCTGGCCAGGGTTGTTGAACAGAGAGAGAGAGAGAGAGAGAGAGAGAGAGCGAGAGAGAGAGCGAGAGAGAGAGAGAGCGAGAGAGTGAGACCGGGGGTGCAAGTTACATTGTTCCTCAGAAGTGGCAGACCAGGTGGACATTTGCCATCATTGGCCAACACTTTGTTACTTACTTTGGAGATATTTGTAACATTGCCCTAAATATTTCCCTTGAGCAGAGGAATCCACGGGCTGACCCTAAGAATGGTGAATAACCAAGAGTAGGTGAGTCCAAAACTTGAGGGTATAACCGGGAGGTGAGAGAGGAAGGATTTAAAGAGGGAGCTCAGGGGGAACATTATCCACAGAGGATGGTGCATAGATGGAACAGTCTGCCTCAGGCACATGGGAGGAACAAGAACAATTACAGCATGGAACAGACATTTGGGAGGTACATGGAGAGGAGAAGGTTTGAAGAGCTAAGGGCCAAATGCAGGCAAATGAGACTTAATCAGTTTAGGTAACATGGGCAGCATTGACGAGTAGGACCACAGGTTCTGTTTCCATGCTGTATCACTCTGTATCCAGTTAAAGAGGATTAGTGTACCAAAATAAGGCATGTTGTAGACACTGAAGCAAGTTACAGCGATAGGGATGGTATTCTGGAATGCAGTACGTCTCAAATATGTGGAGGGGCTATCGGAAAGGAAGGAGGTTACAGGGACAGGGACTGTTATAGGAGTTAAAAATGACTGAAGACATTGGTGCACAAGCCATGCCATAGATACGGTGTTGCAGAGTAGTGAGTCTTAGTACAGTGTTGGAGGGAGAACACAGAACAGAAAGATCCCAGGCAGTATTCACAACCTCTTGTCGGAGGCCTACTCTCCCCTCTGTTGTACTGATGCTCACTAAGACAGCACAGGACTGGATTGATAACTCTGAACTCCCGATGCTGTCTCAGTGCAACATAAGTTAAAGTAGATGTGGTGATTGAGCATGGGGCGTGTCTATACTGTGCTCCCCACCCAGCACTGTATCTATATCATGTATTGTTAGCCAATGTTTGCAGCCCTCCCATTGCTCCCTGCTCTGTGCACTGAGAGTGATCTTACCTCACTGCAGGATTTATTGAAGGCTCTAGATCTTCCTGCCCTTTGTCTCTCTGGCTGACCAACCATGTTCAATGAGGTGGTGGATGAGACACCCAGCAGTTGGGAAGTCTATTGAGTAAGGAACTTCCTGAGTACCTACAGGAGACAGAGAAATAGACAGAATGGGAAATTAGACTGATTCAGTGAGGGTTACACAAGGAGAATGGAAATGAACCCCACAAATATCTGGAAAATCCTAAGCTCCATCCCTGGCCTGTACTGTTGCATCTTTCTGGAATGGAGAATTCTGTTAGCTCAGGATCTGGAGTAGCTGCAAGAGCAAGAGACACTGACAGGGGCAGCAATTAGACCCACACAGGGAGGGATACCATTTGGGGAGAGACTGAGTGATATCACCGGAGTGCTGGAAGACTTCAGGATCACACAATCATGTTGGAAGAATGGGTTTAGCTTCATGTATCAGTGCTCAGGGATGAGCAACCAGTGAGCAGGTGAAGTGATGGCCTAGTAATATTATTGTTGGTGCATTTGTCCAAAACCTCAGCTAATGTTCAGGGGAGGCAGGTTTGAATCCAATCATAAGATATGGTGGATTTTAAAATCAATAATTTTAAAAATAACAATTAACAATCCATAAACAAATATGAAACCATTGCTGATGTACAAAAATCATAATCCCTTAGATTAGATTCCCTACAGTGTGGAAACAGGCCTTTCGACCCAACCAGTCCACGCCATCCCTCCAAACAGTAACCCACTCAGACCCATCTCCCTCGACCTAATACACCTAACATTATGGGCAATTTAGCATGGCCAATTCGCCTGACCTGCACGGCTTTGGACTGAGAGAGTAAACCGGAGCATCCGGAGGCAATTCACGCAGACACGGGGAGAATGTGCAAACTCTACACAGTCGCCCAGGACTGGAATCGAACCTGGGATCCTGGTGCTGTGAGGCAGGAGTGCTAATCACTGAGCCACCCCGTGGCTCCCACTTGTCCTTGCAACAACGAGATCTGATCATCCTCATGTGGTCTGCACGACATCCCCACAGCAAAGTGTTTGCCTCTCAATTACTCTCTGAAATGGTCGAGCAAGCTATTCAGCTCATGGGCAGCTCGGGATAGGCAATAAAGGCTGGTCAGCCAGAGACACCCACATCCCATACCTGATTTATAAAAAAATCCATTAGGATGGTCCCCCTGGAACTGTGCTGGGACCAGTGTCCTGGCCAATCATGTCAATAGGTTTATGGACAGGGCTTTAAACTGACAGAGAGGATGCTGCGACAGGGTTCAGGTGAAAGGAGCTTTCCAAATCCAAAGAGAAAAGGTGAAGTATGGGAGCAACATGGGAATGTGGCTGAAGACAAGCAGAAAGGAACAGGATGGGACAGAGTTTTACTAAAACTGTACATCAGTGAATAGGTTTGTGATAAGAAATTGTGGGAAAGAGTAAATTATGTTTTTTTTTAATGGATGAAGTCTAATCAATAAGGTAGATGAATTTGTGACACTGAGATAAAAGAGATTTAGACACCAGAGAGATGTGGTTACAGGGTGAACAAAAGGTGACATAAATATTCAATGGATCACAACCTTGTGGAAACTCAGGCAAAATGGGTAACGCTAACAATAATGGGTAAGAAAGGCATTACAGAGAAAGCATTTGGTCTTAGATCATGAAGTAGAGTCAGTCTGAATGTAAATTCTGGCTACTACTTGCCAAGGACACACGCAGCAGAACAGTTTTAGCCACCAAACAGCATTCCCTTGCTCATCACTGCATTACACAGGAACTCATTGGAATTTTTTTAACAAAGACATTGTGATAATTTTGGGAAACATCAATATTCACAAAATGTGGGACAGGCACGCTGACAACAGTGATATTGGAAGAGGAGATTAGAGAATTAGTTCTCACTGTTTCTTTGAATAACACATTGTGCAACTGGCTAGGGACATAACTATCTCAGAGCGACCATTGTGTGATGAAACTTCGTGAATGAGTAATGTCACCTGTAGAGATCCTCTGAGAAATTGTGATAAAGTGCAGTTTAAAGAAAGATAAAGTTTTAAAGTGAATCACAGAAAGGACAAGCTACAAAAAGAAACAAAAATAACCAATAACATGAGTTTGAGATGAGAACTGACCAAGGTAAATAGGCTAAACAGACTGAAATATGTGCCTGTAAATGAGCAGTGGAAACCATTTGAAGGAGCAGTGTAAAACACTCAACAAAAGGACATTCCATTGAAACAGACAAATCCTCAGCAAGAAATCCCCATCCGTCCCACACTCAAGTACAAAGGATCATATTAGATTATCGGGCTTAGAGGATCACCAAAAAGTACTTACAATCCTGAAGTGAGAGGATTTAGTTTTAAAGGGATTGCAAAGGGTCTGCTCGCAGGAGGAGGTCTGATGGAAGAGGGAATAATTGTCAAGGTTTTATGTCACAAAAGGAACCTGGAGAGCTGAAGGTGCTGGAGGTGGTGAGAGTGTTACACAGAGTGGTCAGGGTCTGAACAGTGTTACAAAGCCAGTACGGACTGCTGCAGCGGGAGGGGTTTGCAGAGGTAGGGAGGGACACAGGTATTTTTATTTATTCATTCATGGGATGAGGATGTCACTGATTGGACTAACATTCTTTTCCCCACTGCTAATTACCCAGAGTATAGCACAGAGTCAGCCATATTGCTGTGGGTCTGGTGTCCCGTGCAGGCCAGACCAGGTTAGAATGTCAGATGTTCTTCTCTCAAGGACGTAAGTGAACCAGATGAGTACTTCCTACTGGTCAACAATGCTTTTATGTACAGCCACAACATGACATCCCAACTCCTACTCTCAATGCTCTGCCCAAAGAAGGTAACCATCCCAAAGGCCTGCTCCACCAACCTGTCTACCTGTGACACCACTTACAAAGAACAGTCTACCTGCATCCCTGGGTCTCTGACTGACAACACCACCCAGGGCCCGAATATTAGCAGTACAAGTCCCACCCTGGTTTGTTTCACCAAAATGGAACACTTCACATTTATCTAATTAAACTCCATCTGCTATTCTTCAGCCCACTACCCCAGCAGTACTGTTCATCCTGTTGTATATTGGATAAATTTCTTCACGATCCACTTTACCAACAATTTCAGTGTCACTCAAAAAAACTTACTACACGCGCACACACACAGCAAGGGAGGGATATGCGCACACAAACAGTGAGGGAGGGGGATACACAGACACACACAGCGAGGGAGGGGGACACACGCACACTCAGCGAGGGGGACACACACACAGCGAGGGATGGGACTCACACACACTGCGTGGGTGGGAAACACACAAACACAAACACACACACACAGCGAGAGGGGACACGCGCACACACACACACCGCGAGGGGACACACACACACAAACAGCGAGGGAGGGGGACACACACAGCGAGGAAGGGACACGCGCGCGCGCACACACACACATACAGAGGGAGGGACACGCGCGCAAACACAGCGAGGGAGGGATACGCGCACACACACAGCGAGGGAGGGAGACACACATAGCGAGGGAGGTGGACACGCACACACACACAGCGAGGTGGACACACACACACAGCAAGGGAGGGGGTGACACACACAGCGAGGGGGTGGACACGCACAAACACAGCAAGGGAGGGGGACACACACACAGCGAGGGAAGGGGACATGCATAAACACAGCGAGGGAGGGATACGTGCACACACACAGTTAGGGAGGGACATGCACACACACACAGCGAGGGAGGGACACACACACACAGCGAGGGAGGGACACACACACACACACACACACACAGCGAGGGAGGACACGTACACACACACCGCAAGGGGACACACACACACACAAACAGCAAGGGAGGGGGACACGCACACACACACACAGCGAGGGGTACACACACACAGCAAGGGAGGGGGTGACACACACAGCGAGGGGGTGGACACGCACAAACACAGCGAGGGAAGGGGACACACAAACACAGCGAGGTAGGGACACGCGCGCACACACAGCGAGGGAGGGACATGCGGACACACACAGCAAGGGAGGGGGACACACAAACACAGCGAGGGAGGGACACGCACACACACACACAGCGAGGGAGGGACACACACACACACACACACACAATGAGGGAGGGGGACGCGCACACACACAGCGAGGGAGGGGGACACACACACAGCGAGGGAGGGACACACACACAGCGAGGAAGGGACACGCGCACACACACACAGTGAGGGACGGACACGCGCACACACACAGCGAGGGAGGGGGACACTCACACACAATGAGGGTGGGGGAGCCGCACACACAATGAGGGAGGGGGACATGCACAGCGAGGGGGGACACACACAGCGAGGGGGAGCTCACACAGCGAGGGAGGGACACACACACAGCGAGGGACACATACACAGCAAGGGAGGGACACGCGCACACACACACCGAGGGAGGGACACACACACAACAGCGAGGAAGGGGGACACACACACAATGAGGGAGCGGGTCACGCACACACACAGCAGGGGGGACACACACAGCGAGGGGGACACACACAGGGATGGGGGACACACACACACACAGCGAGGGGGGGAGACACACAGCGAGGGGGGCACACTCAGCGAGGGAGGGGGACACACACGCACAGCGAGGGGGGCTTACGTGCACACACACAGATAGGGAGGGACACAGCACACACACAGCGAGGGAGGGGGACACGCACAATGAGGGAGGGGGTCACGCACACACTATGAGGGTGGGGGACACGCACACACAATGAGGGAGGGTGACACGCGCACACAATGAGAGACAGGGACATGCACAGCGAGGGGGGTCACACAGGGCGAGGGAGGGACACACACAGCGAGGGAGGGACACGAGCACACTCACAGTGAGGGTGTGACATGCGCACACACACAGCGAGGGGGACACACACAGCGATGGGACGCACACACACACAGCGAGGGGGTAGACACACAGCGGGGGCACACTCAGCGAGGGAGGGGGACACACACACAGCGAGGGAGGGGGACACACACACAGCGAGGGAGGGAGATGCGCACACACACACACACACACACACACACACAGCGAGGGACACACACACACACACACACACACACAGCGAGGGAGGTGGACACACACATACTGCGAGGGCAGGAGATACGCACAAACACACAGCGAGGGGACACGCACACACAGCGAGGGAGGTGGACGCGCACACACAGTGAGGGAGGGGGACATGCATAAACACAGCAAGGGAGGGGGGCACGAACAAACACACAGAGAGGGAGGGACACACACACACCGCGAGGGAGGGACATGCGCACACACACTCAGCAAGGGAGGGGGACACACGCACAGAGCGAAGGAGGGACACGCACACAGCGAGGGAGGGACACACACACACACACACACAGAGCGATGGAGGGACAGACACGCACACACACACAGCGAGGGAGGGGACACACGCATACAGCAAGGGAGGGGGACACGCACACAGCGAGGGAGGGACACACACACAGTGAGGGTGGGACATGCACAGACATACACACACACAGCGAGGGAGGGACACGCTCACACAGAGCGAAGGAGGGGGACACGTGCACACACAGTGAGGGAGGGACACGCACACACAGAGCGAGGGAGGGTCACGCACACACACACAGTGAGGGAGGGGGACACGCACATGCACACAGCGAGGGAGGGGGACACACAGAAACACAGCGAGGGAGGGACACGTGCACACACAGCGAGGGAGGGGGACACACACACAGAGGGAGCGGTTACACGCACACACACAGCGGGGGGGACACGCACTCAGCGAGGGAGGGGGACACGCACACACATAGCGAGGGGGAGGAACACACGCACAGCGAGGGAGGGACACGTGCACACACAGCGAGGAGGGGTGACACACACAGAGCGAGGGAAAGGGACACACACACACCACGAGGGAGGGGGACATGCACACACAGCAAGGGAGGGGGACACGCGAATAAAGTGAGGGAGGGGGACACGCGAATACAGTGAGGGAGGGGGCATGCACACACAGCGAGGGAGGGGGACACGCACACAGCGAGGGAGGGGCACGCACACACACACACAGCGAGGGAGGGGGACACGCACACACACACGGCAAGGGATGGGGACACGCACACAGCGTGGAAGGGGGACACGCACACACACAGCGAGGGGGTGACATGCACAAACACAGCGAGGTAGGGGGTATACGCACAAACACAGCAAGAGGGGGACACGTACACACACAGCGAGGGAGGAACACGCACAGACACAGCGAGGGAGGGACACACGCACACAGTGAGGGAGGGGGACACGCACACACACGCGGCAAGGGAGGGACACACACACACATAGCGAGGGGGAGGAACACACGCACAGCGAGGGAGGGACACGTGCACACACAGCGAGGAGGGGTGACACACACAGAGCGAGGGAAAGGGACACACACACACCACGAGGGAGGGGGACATGCACACACAGCAAGGGAGGGGGACACGCGAATACAGTGAGGGAGGGGGCATGCACACACAGCGAGGGAGGGGGACACGCACACAGCGAGGGAGGGGCACGCACACACACACACAGCGAGGGAGGGGGACACGCACACACACACGGCAAGGGATGGGGACACGCACACAGCGTGGAAGGGGGATACGCACACACACAGCGAGGGGGTGACATGCACAAACACAGCGAGGTAGGGGGGATACGCACAAACACAGCAAGAGGGGGACACGTACACACACAGCGAGGGAGGAACACGCACAGACACAGCGAGGGAGGGACACACGCACACAGTGAGGGAGGGGGACACGCACACACACGCGGCAAGGGAGGGACACACACACACATAGCGAGGGGGAGGAACACACGCACAGCGAGGGAGGGACACGTGCACACACAGCGAGGAGGGGTGACACACACAGAGCGAGGGAAAGGGACACACACACACCACGAGGGAGGGGGACATGCACACACAGCAAGGGAGGGGGACACGCGAATACAGTGAGGGAGGGGGCATGCACACACAGCGAGGGAGGGGGACACGCACACAGCGAGGGAGGGGCACGCACACACACACACAGCGAGGGAGGGGGACACGCACACACACACGGCAAGGGATGGGGACACGCACACAGCGTGGAAGGGGGATACGCACACACACAGCGAGGGGGTGACATGCACAAACACAGCGAGGTAGGGGGGATACGCACAAACACAGCAAGAGGGGGACACGTACACACACAGCGAGGGAGGAACACGCACAGACACAGCGAGGGAGGGACACACGCACACAGTGAGGGAGGGGGACACGCACACACACACGGCAAGGGAGGGACACACACACACATACACACACACACACACACAGCGAGGGAGGGGGCACACACACACAGCGAGTGGGGGGAGACACACAGCGAGGGGACACACACACACACGCAGTGAGTGAGGGACACGCACTCACAGCGACGGAGGGACATGCTCGTGCACAAACACAGCGAGGGAGGGGGACACACACAGCGAGGGGGACACACACACACAGCTGGGGAACACACACAGCGAGGGGGGACACACACAGCGAGGGGGGAACACACACAGCGAGGGGGGATACACACACAGCGAGGGGGGATACACACACAGTGAGGGGGGAACACACACACACAGCCGGGGGGGTCACGCACACACAGCCGGGGGGGGGGAACATGCACACACAGCGAGTGGGGGGAACACATACACACAGACGTGGGAGGGGAACACATACACACAGACGTGGGGGGGAACACATACACACAGACGTGGGGGGGGGAACACACACACAGACGTGGGGGGGACACACACACACATACACATACACACACACAGCGAGGGGACACACACAAAGTGATGGAGGATGACATGCAGACATATGCACACACAAACTCTCACACACAGCGACGGAGGGACATGCTCATGCACACGCAGTGAGGGAGGGACACGCACACACAGCGATGGAGGGACATGCTCACACACACGCAGTGAGGGAGGGACACACACAGTGAGGCGAGTTACACACACACAGCGGGGGAAGGGGACACACACGCATACACACACACACAAGCACAGAACAAGGGAGGGACACGTGCACACACAGTGATGTGTCTCCTCGGATGTGTAATCGTCCAGCTCTCACTCCAGTCTCCTCCCTCACAGGGTCACCGTCTCTGTGACTCCCAGGTACAGCTAGGCCTCGATCCTCAGTGCTGATTTATGTTCTCCCAGGTGTGAGTCAGCCTCAAGCTCCTGCTCCAAGTTGCTCCCTCACACGGTCACTCCCTCTGTGACTCGGTGCTGATTTCGAGCCACCTGCTCTACTTTTTAGGAGGATTAGACAGAGCAGAGGGTGTTACAGTGATTGAGGGAGCTGTAGGGGATGGAACAGGTTATCTGGGGAGCTAGGCAGACCTACAGTAACTAAAGAACGTTATTGGAAGATACAGCGAGTTGCAGAAACTGAAGAAGGCAAAGGAAATAGAGAGATGGTGGCTTGTTCATGACGGAGCTAAAGGGTCTAAAGGGCTTCAAAGTTTGGGAGAAGATTTGTAGCTCGGGTGCCCGTTGTTGTGGTTCTCTTCGCCGAGCTGGGAATTTGTGTTGCAGACGTTCCGTCCCCTGTCTAGGTGACATCGTCAGTGCTTGGGAGCCTCCTGTGAAGCGCTTCTGTGATGTTTCCTCCGGCATTTATAGTGGCTTGTCTCTGCCGCTTCCGGTTGTCAGTTCCAGCTGTCCGCTGCAGTGGCCGGTATATCGGGTCCAGGTCGATGTGTTTTTTGATTGAATCTGTGGATGAGTGCCATGCCTCGAGGAATTCCCTGGCTGTTCTCTGTTTGGCTTGTCCTATAATAGTAGTGTTGTCCCAGTCGAACTCATGTTGCTTGTCATAGGAGTGTGAGGCTACTAAGGATAGCTGGTCATGTCATTTCGTGGCTAGTTGGTGTTCATGGATACGGATCGTTAGCTGTCTTCCTGTTTGTCCTATGTAGTGTTTTGTGCAGTCCTTGCATGGGATTTTGTACACTACATTGGTTTTGCTCATGCTGGGTATCGGGTCCTTCGTTCTGGTGAGTTGTTGTCTGAGAGTGGCTGTTGGGTTGTGTGCTGTTATGAGTCCTAGTGGTCGCAGTAGCCTGGCTGTCAGTTTGGAAATGTTCTTGATGTATGGTAGTGTGGCTAGTCCTTTGGGTTGTGGCATGTCCTCGTTCCGTTGTCTTTCCCTTAGGCATCTGTGGATGAAATTGCGTGGTGTTAGAGCCCACCCCGCAGCTCACCAATAGAATAAACAAGACACTGAGAAACCTACAAAAAAAGGGTAGATAACCAGGTTTGACCTACAGAGAATGAAAACTGAAAGCAACAACAACCCCAGATTCTATGGACTACCTAAAGTGCACAAACCAGTCATCCCACTCAGACCCATAGTATCACTACCAGGAACACCATCACACAAACTGGCTAAAGAACTACAGCAGAAACTGAAACACCAGATCAGCGGATCCAGACACTCTATGCAGTCAACACAGGAATTCTTGGACATCATCAGAAATATACACATAGACAAGGAAGAAACTATGGTCTCATTCGACGTAACGGCACTGTTCACCTCTCTCGACAAAACCCTAGCCAGAGAAACAATAGCCAACCTACTGGACATACAGAACAGACAACAAGACGGGGAACCTATCAACAAAGACGGCATACTCAAACTACTGGACCTGTGCCCCACAACACACTTCACATTCAACATCCAAATATATGAACAAATCAACAGCACACCCATGGGCTCACCCATCTCTGGACTCATCGCAGAAGCAGTAATGCAAAGATTAGAACAAACAGTCTTACCGCAAATTCAACCCAAACTCTGGGTCAGATATGTGGACGACACTTTTGTAGTAATTAAAAACACGGAAATTGAGAACACACACCGGATCATCAACGCCACACTCACAGGAATCCGATTCACTACAAAGGTAGAAAAGGACAACCAACTCCCATTCCTAGACGTGATGGTACAGAGAACACCGAACGGAGAATTCACAACAAAGGTATACAGGAAAGCCACACACACAGACCAAGTCCTAAACTACGAAAGCAACCACCCCAACACACACAAAAGAAGTTGCATCAAGACACTGTTTAAGAGGGCCACAACACACTGCAGTACACCAGAACGGCAAAAAGAGGAAGAAGAACACCTCTACAATGTATTCGCCAGAAACGGATACCTGCACAGTTTCATTCGGGATTGTCTGTATGGATTTGCTAGATGACTGTCCTCTGATATTGATGAGGACAGTGCAGATGATGTGGTTTATATGGAGTTCATTAAGGTCTTTGACAAGGTCCCACACGGAAGGCTGGTCCAAAAGGGAAGATCCCATGGGATCCAAGGTAAGTTGGTAAATTGGCTCCACAATTGGTGGAGGGTTGGTTTTGTGATTGAAAGCCTTTGCCCAGCGGGTGTACCACAGGGATCTGTGCAGGAGCCATTGCTGGACATTATGGACGTTAATCACTCGGATATGAAAGCAGAAGGTAACATTAGTAGGTTTGTAGATAACATGAAAGGTGAGGGTGTTGTCCACGGTGAAGGGGATGGACTCAGGCTGCAGTCTGATATTGATCAGATGATAAACTGAGCAGAGTAATGGCAGACAGAGTTTACTTCTGATCACTGTGAGGTAATGCACTGTGGGAAGTCTCATAAATGAATGATATCCATCATGAATGGTAGTCCTCCTGGAGTACTGAGGGACACTGGGACCTTGGTGGGCAAGTCCCTGGATGTCTGAAGGTGTCAGCACAGGTAGACAGGGTGGGGAATACACCTGAACAGGGAGCAGGAGGGGGACCCACATCCTGGTGGGAAACGTTGCTGGAGCTGCTCGAGAGGATTTAAACTCGTCTGGCAGGGCTGTGTGACACCAAACAGTCGTAAGGCCAGAAGGAAAGTTGAGGCTGGTACAAATGTTTAAGAGAGCAATATAAGCAGACAACGCAGGCAAGAACATAGCAGACAATTAGGGAAAACTGGTGGATTAAACTGCAGTTATTTCAATTCAAAGGGCCAGACAGATAAGGCAGAGGAACCCAGAGCATGGATGGGAACATGGGACTGGGATGTTGTAGGTATTACAGAAACACAGCTGAGGGAGCGACAGGACCAGCAGCTCAATGTTCCAGGGGACAGATGCTGCAGGAAGGATAGAACAGGAGGCAAAACAGGAGGAGAGCTGGTGGTTTTGATTGGAGGAAACATCCCAGCAGTACCTAGAGGGAGTATTCATGCAGGATCGCCCAGTTAAGCGATATTGGTGGAAATGAGAAATAAAAATTGGCCATTAGTTTTCTACGGTCGGACTACAGCGATAGGCAATGGGAGATGAAAGAGCAAATATGTCAGGAGATGTCAGATATCTCTTAGAATATTAGGGTTGTAATGATAGGGGATCCTAACCGTTCCAAACCTGGACTGGGATTCCTACTGCATTAAGCATTTGGATGGAAGGAATTTGTAAAGTGTGTTCCAGAAACTTCCAGTCATTATGTAAATGGCCCAACTGGAGAATGGGGCTAAAGCTGACCTCCCCTTGGGAAACAACGTCGGGAACGGGACAGAGGTGTTAGTGGGGGAGCACTTTGGAAAGTCACCACAATTGTATTAGTTTGAAAATAGCGATGGAAAAGGACAGGCCTGGTCCACAAGCTCAAGTTATACAATGGAGCAAGATAGTATTAGACAGGGAGGCGATTTGCAGGTATGTGGATGGGTGTATGAATAGCAAAGGTTTAGAGGGATATTGACAAAATTGTGGCAAATGCGACTAGAAACGTCATGCAGGCGTTGGTCTGAAGGGCCTGTTTCCATGCTGTATATCTCTATGACTAAACGTCGTAAAATGAGTCCACATTATAGAAAAGGAGGTGTTGGAGGGTTTAAAACACAAAGGTAGATAAATTCCCAGGACCTGATCAAATGTACCTCAGGACATTGTGGGAAGCTGGTGAAGACATTGTAGGGCCCCTAGCAGAGATATCTGTACCATAGAGAGATGCATGTGATTGGCTGATAGACTGGAGGGTGGCATTGTGGACAGTGAAGAAGGTTTTCTGAGATTACAAAGGGATCCTGATGAAATGTGTGAATGGCTGAAAAACTGTAGATGGAGTTCAGTCTGAATAAATGTGAGGGAATGCATTTGGTACAACAGACACGGGCAGGGCTTATACAATTAATGGTAGGACCTTCGGGAGTGTGTTGTAGAACAGAGGGACCTCAGGGTTCAGGTACATAATTCATTGAAATTTGCAACATGGAGAGACAGGATAGTTTAAAAAAAGGTGCTTGCCTCATTTGCCTTCATTGCTCAGTCCTTTGGATATAGGAGTTGGAAGTCATATTGAGATTATACAGGCCATTGGTGAGTCCTCTTCTGGAATACTGTGTCCAGTTCTGGTCGACCAGTTCTAGGAAGGATATTATTAAGCAGGAAAGGGTTGGGAGGAGATTTACTGGGATGTGGCTGGGTATGAAAGGCTTCAGTATACAGAAAGGCTGAATAGGTTGGTATTTTTCACTGAAACCTGAATGTTGACAGATGACCTCATAGATGTTTATTCAAGGCAAGGCATTACATTTTTAAGTTTAGAGGAGAGACATATTAAAAAAAGACTTGAAGAGCACATTGTTACACAGAGGATGGGTTGTGTGTGGAATGAACTTCCCAAGGAAGGGGTGAATGTGGGGACATTTACAATGTTTAAAATACATTTGGATTAGGGCAGGAATAGGAAAGGTTTGAAGGGATATGATCCAGGAACAGGCAGGTGGGATGAGATCAGTTTTAGAGTATGGTTAGCATTAACCGAACAGTGCTGTATGACTCTCTGACTATGATTATAATGTTGTGTCATTAATTAAGAAAGGCTGCAAGAGAAAGCCAGGGAACTACAGACTGATGAGCGAGACATCAGGGTGGGTCAGTTGTTGGAGGTCGTTCTGACAGGTAGGCCTTATTACGGACAGCCAGCATGGCTTTGTGCGTGGGATAACATGTCTCACAAACTTGACCGGAGTTTGCTCAAGATGTGACCAAAAACATAGACAAAGGCAGAGCAACAGACGTTGTTTCTGGCTTCTGCAAACCCCTGTTCAGGGTGAAGCATGATCCATTGGTTAGTAACGGTAGATAACAA
This sequence comes from Hemiscyllium ocellatum, assembly GCF_020745735.1. NCBI lineage: Eukaryota > Metazoa > Chordata > Chondrichthyes > Orectolobiformes > Hemiscylliidae > Hemiscyllium > Hemiscyllium ocellatum. The sequence goes on from NW_026869060.1 coordinate 490,415, forward strand.
AGGATCAGGGAGAGCTTGCCAACTGGATACAAAATGGGATGACAGTGAGAGACAGAGGATGGTGGGAGAGGGTTGTTGTTTAAACTGGGGCCTCTGACCAGCAGTGTGCTGTAAGGATTGGTGCTGGGGCCACTGTTGTGCACCATTTACATAAACAATCTGAGTGAAAAGAGAGCAGTTCCTGTTAGTATGTTTGTGGATACCAAGATTAGTGGAAGAGTGGGCAGGGGATATAGATATCGAAGGGGATATTAATCAACTGGGCCAGTGGGCCAAGGAATGAAAGATAGAGTTTAATTCAGGTATTGGATTTAATCAGACAAACCAGGGAGGACTAACACAGTTAATGGTTGGGCCCTGGAGAGTGTTGTAGAAAAGGGAGAGACCAAGGGGTGCAGTTACATTGTTCCTTGGACTGGCATCACAGGGGGACAGGGTGTTGAAAGTGGCAATTGGCATACTTGTCTTCATTGGTCAGATCATTGAGTACATGAGTTGGAGATATTGGTAACACTGTCGTCAATATTTCTCCTGGGCAGAGGAGGCCACGGGGTGCCCTTATAAAGGTTTATGAAACAATGTAGGGCCTAAGTAAGGTGAATAGTCCAGGGTAGGTGAGTCCAAAGCTAGAAGCATAAACGTGAGGTGACAGAGCAAGGATTTAAAGAGCTGAGGAGCAACATTATCCACAGAAGATGGTGCATAGACGGAACGGACTGCCAGAGGAAATGGTAAAAACAAGTACAATTACAACATGGAAAAGACACTTGGGCAGGTACATGGAGAGGAGAAGGTTTGAAGGGATATGAGCCAAACACAGGCAAATGTGACTCATTCCATTTAGGAAACCTCGGCCGAAGAATCATGCCGCACAGAAACAGACCCTACGTCTGCAGTTATTGGAGGAGAAGACTATCGAGACAACGCATGTTGTAGAGACTAAAGCAAGTTACAGCGTTATGGATGGTCATCTGGACTGAAGGTTTCAAATATGTGAAATAATTGGTGAGGGGGAGGAGATGACAGAGATAGGAACTGTGATAGGAGTTAGAATGATTGAAGACACTGGTCCTCAATACAAGCCATAGATAGTGTTGGAGAGGGAATAGGGAACAGAAAGATCCCAAGTTGCATTACCATCCTCTCATGGGAGGCATGCTTTCCCCTCAGTTGTTCTGATGCTCCCTAAGAAAGCACAGGACTGGACTGATAACTGGGAACTCCCGATGCTGTCTCATTACAACAAAACTTGCAGCAGGTATGGTGATTGAGCCTGGGTTGTGTCTGTACTGTGCTCCCCCTCCAGCACTTTCTCTATGTCCTGTTTTGTTAGCTGATGTTTGGATCCCTCTTACTACTTTCTGCTCTGTGCACTGGAATGATCTTACCTGACAGCAGGATTGATTGAAGTCTCCGACCTCCCTGACTTTGTCTTTCTGGCTGACCAACCATCGTCCCAGCCAGCAGTTGGCAAGTCTATTGAGTCAGGAACTCCATGAGTACCTGTAGAAGACACAGAAAGGGGCAGAATGGGAAATTAGACTAATGCTTTGATGGTGACACATATAGAATGGCACCGAGCCCCACATAGATCTGAAAAATCCCAGTCTCCATTCCTGACCTGTGCTGCCTCATCTCTCTGGAGCGGAGAATTCTGTTGGCTCATGATTTGGAGTAGCTTCAAAAGTGAGAGACGCTGACAGAGGCAGCAATTAGACCCCCACAGTGAGGGATACCAGACGGTGAGGTACTGAGTCACTACACCAGAGCGCCGGGTCAAACAATTGTGCAGGAAGAAAGGGTTTTGATTCATGTTGCACTGGGATATACAAACTGTGAGCAGGTGAAGTGATGGCCTTGGGGCATTATTGTGTGACAATTTATCCAGAAACTCAGCAAGTGTTCTCTGGATACAGGTCCAAATCCCAGCATTGCAAATGATTGAATGTGAAATAAATGCTTCAAAAATGATGTAATTAAAAACATGTAAGTGAGTATTAAACAATTGCTGATGTTAAGAGAACTCCATCGGGTGCATTGATGTCTTTAGTGAAGTAATCTAGGATGGGACTGTGATATGACAGGTATTACAGAACAACAGCTGAGGGAGGGACAGGACAGGCAGCTCAATGCCCCAGGGGACAGATGCTGCAGGAAGGACAGAAGGGGAGCTGAGAGAGGAGGAGAGCTGCTGGTTCTGATTGGGTGAAACATCACAGCAGGGACTGAGAGAGGAGATTCCTGCGGGACCGCCCAGTGACGCTGTGTTCATGGAATTCATCAGTAACAATGGGGCTTCCCTTTCCTCTGATTGTTCTACAGACCCCGATAGCCCCGCCCTCCTGCACCTTGACCTTCACAACATGGCGGCCCAGAGCGCTCCCTCTTCCCTCAAACAAATGGCGGCCGTGACCCTGGGCCGCTTCCCTGATCAGAGACCGCCACCTCCTTCCCCGGGCCTGGAGGGGCTTTTTGGGTTTTTTTTTACCTCTATCCGAGATTTGTGAATTCTGTCCGCTCCTTTCTCCCAGCGACGCTCCCACACACCGGCTCTGAGCTCACTCTCTGAAGCCGATCGCAGCTACTTGCCGGAGAATTCAGCTCCGTGTCTCTCCCTCTCCCTGTCCCGATCAGTGTGACACTGCGCATGTGCCACATAGGAACCAAACTGCGCGTGCGTCTGAGGTTTCCGGTGAGTTTATACAGATTATTCATAACTGAAGAGAATCATGGGTGAAATATTTGTCATTAACAACAGTTCTGTCGACTTACAGAAATAGAGCTGGTTAGTATGAGAGTAGATTATTCGGTCCAACTCAACCATACTGGCCAAGTATGTAAATTACCAGTCGTTCTGAGTTTGAAAACAAGTTTCTTACTCAATTTGTGCAAATCGATTGAAAATATGTACGTTATCAGATTTACATCACAACTATTTCTTAAAATCTCACATTGATTTATGACAGAGGTTTAACGCTCCACTATGAAGTGAAAACGATCAATCCTGCAAAACAGTTTGCATTCTGACCAATCCTGACGCGTTCACTCCCGAGAATGCTTTGGCCCCGCCCCTCACTCACTCTGGTTGGAGGACCGGCCGCTGCTTGGTCCTCCAGTTCCGCCCCTTCCTCCCATTTGCAGAGTTGATTCGGGCGTGACTCAGCAGCTAAGCACCAGAAACATGAAGGGACAAGGGAATTTAGAGTCGATGTCTTGTAATGCGGTGAAAATATCCCGAATCTTGACCGGGAGGCCTGGGTTCAATTCACAGCGAGTGCAGGTGCGTCTAATAACAACTTTAAACAGGTTCATTCGGAAAAACAAGAGAACCGAGTAAAAACAATAGAAAATGCATATAATGTGGTGGGGTTCTCAATGCTCAGATGATTTTAGTCTTTACCAAGTGTTTCAGGGCCCCAATGGGTCCCAGTACAGACTATTCCACTCCACCTAGTGCGCAGCCAGATACCAGGATTGTGGGGCAAATTGTTGTGGTGGGATCCAGAGGTGCTTTCCCTCTATTTTGGAGGTAAAAATAGGTGAGAAGAAGCAGGGTTTTGTATGGAGTTACCTGCTCCCCTCCTGTTGCAGCAACTTATTATTGCCCTAACTTGACCTCGTACATTTTTGGTAGCGATCAGTGACATTTCGTAAGCCAACATACAAGATCTGTCACTGTTTAAGACAGCAGAAATCTCTTGTAGCACAATAGTCATAGAACAATACAGCGCAGAACAGGCCCTTCAGTCCTTGATGTCACGCTGACCTGTGAACTGATTCTCACCCCTACACTATCCCAAAATCACCCATGTCCTTATCTAAGGATTGTTTAAATCTTCCTGATGTGGCTGAGTTGTCTACATTAGCAGGTAGTACGTTCCACAACCTTATCCCTCTCTGAGTAAAGAACCTGCCTCTGACATCTGTCTTAAATCTATCACTCCTCATTTGTAGTTATGCCCCCTCGTGCATACTGACATCATCATCCTAGAAAAAGACTTCCACTGTCTACCCTATCTAAGCCTCTGATCATCTTGTATGTCTCTATCAAATCCCCTCTTAGCCTTCTTGCCAAGGAGAACAGGTTCAAGTCTCTCAGCCTTTCCTCGTAAGACCTTCCCTCCAGAGTAGGCAATATCCTGGTTAATCTCCTCTGCACCATTTCCAATTCCTCCTGTCCTTCCAGAAATATGGGCACCAGAACTGCACACAGTATTCCAAGTATGGCTGCACCAGCTTTTTGTATCTTTGCAGCATGATATTGCGGCTCTGGAACTCAATTACTCTATGAATGAAACCTAACACACCATATGTCACCTTAACAGTACTATCCACCTGGGTGGCAACTTTCAGGGATCTATGTACATGGACTCCGACATCCCTCTGCACATCCACACTACCAAGAATCTTTCCATTGACCTAGTACTCTGCCTTCCTGTTATTCTTCTCAAAGTGCATCACCTCACATTTAGCTGCATTGAACTACATTTGCCACCTCTCAGCCCAATTCTGCAGTTTATCCAAGTCCCCCTGCAATCTGTAACACACTTCCACACTGTCCACTACTCCACCGACTTTAGTGTCATCAACAAATTTACTAATCCATCTACCTATGCTTGCGTCTAAGTCATTTCTAAAAATGAGAAACAGTGGTGGTCCCAAAACAGATTTTTGTAGCACACCACTAGTAACTGGACTCCAGTTGAATATTTTCTATCAACCACCACTCGCTGCCTTCCTTTAGAAAGCCAGTTTCTAATCCAAACTGCTAAATCGCCCTCATTTCCATGCCTCTGCATTTTCTCCAACAGCCTACTATGTGGAACCTTATCAAAGGCTTTACTGAAGTCCACGTATACCACGTCAACTTCCCTACCCTCATCTACATGCTTGGTCACCTTCTCAAAAACCTCAATGAGGTTTGCGAGACATGACCTGCCTTAACGAAACCATGTTGATTATCTGAAATCAAGTTGTTGTTTGCAAGATGATTATAAATCTTATCTCTTATAATCCTTTCCAAAACCTTTCCTACAACAGAAGTCAGGCTCACTGTTGTATAATTACCTGGGTCATCTCTACTGCCCTTGAACAAAGGCACAACATTTGCAATCCTCCAGTCCTCTGGTACCAAACGTGTAGACAATGATGACTCAAATATGAAAGCCAAATGCTCTGCTATCTCCTCCCTAGCTTCCCAGAGAATCCGTGGATAAATCCCATCCAACCCAGGGGACTTGTCTACTTTCACTCTTTCTAGAATTGATAACACCTGTTTCTAACTAATCACGATCCTTTCTAGTCTAATATCTCATACCACATTCTTCTCCTCTACAATATTCTCCTTTCCCTGAGTGAAAACCAATGAGAAATGTTCGTTAGCACCTCTCCGATCTCCACATGGTACACACTCAACTTCCCATTCTGTCTTTGATTGGACCTGTTCCTACCGTAATCATCATTTTATTCCTCACATACCTATAGAAAACTTTAGGGTTCTCCTTTATTCTATTTGCTAAAGACTGCTCGTGTCCTCTCTTTGCTCTTCTTAACTCTCTCTTTAAATCCTCCCTATCTGATCTGTAACTCTCCATCTCCTCATCTGAAACATGTTGTCTCATCAACACATAAGCCTCCTTCTTCTTCTTAACAAGCGATGCAATTTCTGTAATAAACCACGGATCCCTTACCTTATCACTTCCTCAACCAGCTCCACATTTTCATTCTCTGCATCCCCTGCATTTTGCTACGCTATTCTATGCATCCCAATTCCTGCGTAATTGCATTATAATTGTCCTTGCCCCATTGATAACTCTTGCCCTGTGGCATGTACCTGTCCCTTTCCATTGCTAAACTAAACATATCTGAATTATGGTCATTCTCTCCAAAGTGCTCACCTAAAACTAAATCAAACACCTGGCCTGGTTCATTACCAATCACCAGATCCAATGTGGCCTCCCCTCTTGTTGGCCTTCGACATACTGTATCAGGAAACCCTCCTGTACACACTGGACAAAAATTGATCACCCAACGTATGAGAGTTATAGCATTCCCAGTCAATGTTGGGGAAGCTAAAGTCCCCCATAAGCTCTTCAGCCACGTTCTCAAACAGACTCGCTACCTCTGCACAGAAGCTAAAGTCCCCCATAATGCCCACCCTGGTACTTTTGCTCTTACCCAGAATAATTTTGCTAATCCTCTCTTCAACTTCCCTGGAACTCTGTGGAGGCCTATAAAAAAACTCTAAGCAGTGTGACCTCTCCTCTCCTGTTTCTAACCTCAGCCCACACTACCTCAGTAATAGAGTCCTCATCAAAAGTACTCTCAGCCACCGTTATAATATCCTTGACTAACATGACTTGCATGGACCCATTGCAGTGCTTCAAACTCCATGAGGCAGCCATACTCTCTATGACAGACAGACTCAGTCTGGAACCTCCTCTGTCAGTATTATTGCCAGAGCCCGTAGCCTAAACACTACTTAGCCATTTCTTGATGTTATCCAAACTGAATGAAACTGGCTTAAAACTCGCATCTGTGATGTTGGAAACCACTGCAGAAGGATGAGATGGATCATCCCACTTTGCACTTCTGGATACAGATAGCTGCAAATGCTGTTGTCGTATCTGGTGCATGGATGTGTGAGGCCCCTCCATCAGTAAAGGTGGGGATATCTGTGATGCTTCCTCCAGTGAGTTATTTAATTGTCCATCACCGTTCACAACTGGCTGTAGCAGAACTGCAGAGTTCCGATCTTTTCCATTGGATGTAGGATCACTTAGCTCTGTGGCTTGGTGCTGATGCTGTTTGAAATGCAGATGGTCCTGTTTGGTAGCTTCACCAGGTTGGCACTTCATTTTTAGGTACACCTGGTGCTGCTCTTGGCATGCCCTCCTTTCCTGTCCATTGTGATGGGTGAGAGCAGGATTTACAAACCCATGAGATTACAGATTGTGCTGGAGTACAGTTCTGCTGCTGTTGATGTCCCACAGTGCCTCAGAGATCCAGTTTGAGATTCTACATCTCTTCAAAGTCTGTCCCATTTAGAATGGTGATAGTGTCACTCAACACAATGGAGGTTTTTCTCAACTTTCAGCCAAGACTTTGTCTCCAAGAGGAATGTGTCCTGTCTGATACCGTCATGGACAGATGTATCTGCAGCTGGTCAATTCATAACAATGAGATCAAGTATGTTTTTTCCCTCTTGGTTCCCTCACCACCCACTGCAGACTCAGTTGAACAGCTGTGTCCTTTAGGACCTGACCAGCTCAGTCAGTAATTCTGTTGCAGAGCTAGTCTCGATTGTGGACATTGAAATCCTGTACCCAGAGTACTTTTGACACCATTTTACTTCCCCAGTGCTTCCTCCAAATGGTGTTCAACATGAAAGAGAAGTGATTCATCAGCTAAGGGAGGACGGTACCTAGTAATCAACAGGAGCCATGAGACTTCCTGATGTCTGGAGTCAATGCTGAGTACCCCCAGGGCAAATCCTCCCTGTCTGTGCCACCACCTCTGCCTGGTCTGTCCTGCCGGTGGGACCGGACATATTCAGAGATTTCAGGAGAAAGTGAAGACTGCAGATGCTGGAGATCAGAGTCGAGAGTGTGGTGCTGGAAAAGCACAGCAGGTCAGGCTGATGAAGGGCTTAGGCTCGAAACGTCGATTCTCCTGCTCCTCGGATGTTGTCTGACCTGTTGTGCTTTTCCATCACCACAATCTCAATATCTAGGGATGGTGATGGTGGTGTCTGGTCATTGTCTGTAAGGGTTGATTTCATGAGTATGAGAATGTCAGGCTGTTCCTTGATTGGTCTGTGAGACAGCTCTGCACATTTTGGCACCAAACTCCAGATGTTAGTCTGGAGGACGTTGCACCATCCAGAGGGCTGATTCTGTGGCTGTATTTTCTGGTGTCTTGTTAGATACCAAGTGGTCCACCCAGTTTCATTCCTTTGTTGAGACTTTGCAGTGATTAATACAGTGAGTAGCTGGCTGGGCCACTGTCGGCTTGGCAGGATTTTTTTTGCCATTGACAATGGTTTCATGGAGATCAGGAGATTCCTAATTCCAGTTATTTTTTCTTGAATTCAGATTCCACCATCTGCCAAGTTGGGATTCGAACCAGGACTTCAGTCATTTGTTTTAATATTTTGGATAAAAGTTAAATATATTAGGTTTGTTTAATCACTTTAAATATCACTTACCCAGGTTTTGTTTCTTTGTGAAACACTGTCCATCCTCCTGTCTCCTCCATCCTTCCCTCCAACAAGAAGAGTTTGGAGCACATGGAGTTTCTCTGTCACTAAGACTGAGATCATCTGATCTGCTGCTTCCCTCCCTCTCACTAGCCCACAGAGCCAAACTGCCTCACGTGGTGTTCCTGGTTTTTGTCCTAAACTTACATCTTCTTCCAGTCTCTTGTCAAGCCTTATCAGAACTCATCTTGACCCTTTACCCTAATTTCACTAAACTATAGACTTTCCAACTCTCTTTCCTCCTCCTTCTCATCAGTCCCCCTCACTGATTCACCAATATTGTTCCTTGTTCTGTCTTTTCTGGTTTTATCCTTCTCTCCCAAAATCCTGCTCCATCTCCACTCTCTCCCTTTCCTTTCTGAATTCCTTGCATTTGGTGTCCTTGGCCCCTCCTGTATCTCACGTACATACTGCCAGGAGGTGCCATTGTGCAAAAGCACCATGTTGGGTTTCACATGTACACTGACGATGCCCAGCTCTCCCTCCCCATCATCCCTCTCCATTACTCCACTGTTACTCAGTTATCAAACTGCTTACCACATTCCTACTACTCGATTGGGTGCAGTTTCCTCCAATGAAACATTGTAATGGTTAAACCCATTGTCTGACAAATTCCTTTCCCTTACTGCTGAGCCTTTCCCTCTCACTGGGAACGATGCAGCAGAACTACACTCTTCACAATATTACAGTTATATCTGATGTGAAGCTGACCTTCTGATCAGACATCTACACAATCCCAAACACCAGGAATTCCAATCTCTTAAATGTTGCTTGTCTCCTCCTCACTCCAGATCCATTGCTACTGAAACCCCTTACCCGTGTTCCCTTAAACTTGATGAATCCGAAACAGAACCCTTGATTCTGTGACTGACTCAGAATCTGGTTTCAAACTCCCCCCTCTGTATTTACCCTCAGACACATCAGTATTTATTCTGTCAAACCCCTTAAGAATCTGGTGGTGCGGTCTGATTGTAGGTTGTGGAAACGGCAGAGGATGATGTGTTGTATCTGGCTGGAAGTTAAGGACTTGGTGGGGGGAGGGGGGTGGTCTATCCTTGTTGCAGTTGGAGGTGTGGGTTTCAAAGGCAGAGGTGCGGAAAGTGGAGGAGATATAGTGGATGGTATTGACCATATGGGAGGGGAAATTGCAGTCCTTGAAATACAGCCCTATTGGTATGTTCTGGCCTCACTGGAACACTGCAGTAAGCATGAGACAGAGACGTTGGCCAGGGAACAGGCTCATGTGTTAAAGTGGCAGGCAGCTGGAAGCTCGTGGACTGTTTTGCAGCAGAACGTCGATCATCAGTCGCCATTTCCGCCACCTCCACTGACATGCTGCCAGACCCAGATTCCTGTCCCCTCCATTAACAACTATGCACTCTCCCAATCAGATCATAATCCACTCCTTTGTCTTTCCAAATGTTCCTGTCTCTCTCTGGGTCCTGTCCCTGCCTATTATTTACTCTTTAACCCCTATCTCCTGCAGGACAAAGATCTGCAGGTTAGTTGAATTGGCCAAGCTAAATTTCCCATAATGCTCAGGGATGTGTAGGTGAGGTGCATTATTCAGGAGAAATATACAGTAATAGGGTAGGGGAATGGGTCTGGATGGGATACTCTTCGGAGATACGCTGTGGACTTTTAGGGCCGAATGGCCTGTTTCCACTGTCAGGATTCTAATTTTCCCAGCTCTCATCGGTCCTGAGGAAGGGCCACTGGACAGATTTCTGTTCCCAGATGCTGCCAGACCTGCTGAGCTTTCCCAGCACCTCCTGCTTGTTGTTCCTGATTGACACCATCCATCCACCTTCCGGGTTTGATTCAGGCAGGGGGAGGATCCCACCACTGACCTCACAATGGGGTCCAGCTGATTGATGGCAGCTTTGGACCAATAGGAAAAGGGGGTGGGACTGGTGGACCAAGTGGAACCAGCTGGTCATCCAAACAATGGGAGTGAATGAGGTGCTTGGCCAGTGGGATGACACGTCACCAGGAACTCCGCCTGTACAGTGCCACGTGACTCGGCTGTTGGTGAATGTGGGAGGCAGAAACAGGGAAGGGGAGAGTGGCCTCGGAGACAGGGAGATAATGAGTCACTTTAGACTGGGAAGTTTTAATTACACTCTGTGCGGTTCGTAGGTCTGAATTAGAAACTCTTAACCCCATGTTTGCATCAAATGGGAAAATGGCTGCAGCCCTCAGGCATTGATAGGTCCTGGACTATGGCCGCCATCTTTATTGGGGGCAAGGTATAGTGAGGCGCTGTCGTCTTCCAAGGATGGGGGGTGTGTACGATTTGAAGAGAGGCATTTACACATCAAGCACATACCAAGAAAAAAGTATGTCTAATATTCTTCCTGTACTGACTGAGTTTTGTTTTGTGAATTCATTTCATAGGATATTAAATCAGAATAATTGAAGTTGGGATCTCAAAAGCAAGTTTTTACAGTCAATGGAGTCATCAGGATCTGAATATCATTGGCATTTAACTGTGGAAGGAGAAAGGTTTGTCTGTTCTGATTGTGGAAAGATATCTCCAATATTTTTGTTAAGCAGAAAGATGTACAAATTCGTGGTTGGATCACCCTTTGGGTGTGTGCTCTGTTCTGGGCCCTGCAGCTGAGGAAGGAGATACTGCCCTGAGAGGGAGCGCAGATTTATCCAAATTACACCTCGTCTCTTTGTAAGAACTCTCAGATTTAGACCCAGTCACCCACTTCATGATGTTAACCTGTAAACTTCATATTTTCAATTACCTGCAAACTTCCCATTAAAAATCCTTTTGGATTCAAATTCCAGTACCTTTTCAGGTGGGATGTTCCAGATTCTGACAACTGTCTGTTCATCCAGAAACTGCTGAGGTCCATGTTGACTCTGGGGCTACAAAGGGCTGAATTGAAAGATGAGATGCTGTCCCTGAGCTCCCATTGAGATGCATTGGAACAGTACAGGAGGCTGAGGGCAGTGTAGGTGTGAGCAGACAATGAAAATGACAGGGCTGTACTGTGGGTGCTACTTGGCTCAATGAGTGTTTTGGAGTTGGGTGTAAACAGACTGATGTGAGACAGGGAGAAGGAGAAGGTGAAACTAAAACTCAGTTTTAGTTCAGGCCGTTCAGAAATTCCCATGGTCCCAATGGGAACAGCCAGTTTTTAAGTGATACCTGCGGAGTATTTGTTAACAGTTTTTAAAGTATTTTTCCTGAGGGCAGTTGAGAGTTAACCACATTGCTGTGGATCTGGAGTCACATGTAGGCCAGACCAGGTGAGGATGACAGTTTCCATCCCTGCAGGACATGAGTGAACCAGTTGGGTTTTCTGATAATCGTCAATAGTTACATGGTCATCATTCGCCTTTTCATTCGAGATTGTATTGGATTCCGATGCTGCCATCAGCCATGTTGGGATTCTAACCCTAATCCTCGGAACATTGCACATATCACTCATCTGGCAGGAATACCATTAAGCCATTGCCTTCCTTTTTAGCAATATTTAAAAGAAAGTTCCATCATTCTACGTGTACAATGTGAGATAAAATACTGTGGTGTCCATGTGTCGGCCTCTCCAAAAGGTCAATCAACAGAAATTTGTTTGGGGGTGAAATATGTCACTTTTTTGGGGGGGTGGGGTTTATTAAACAAAAATGAATCCAAATAAAAATCTTCTGCCACGGACATGTAATTTCTGAAGCCGGAGGGGGATTACAGAGACAGGGAGGGTGGTGAAGCCGGAGGGGGATTACAGAGACAGGGAGAGTTGTGGGGCTGGAGGGGGATTACAGAGACAGGGAGGGTGGTGAAGCCGGAGGGGGATTACAGAGACAGGGAGGGTTGTGGGGCCGGAGGTGGATTACAGAGACAGGGAGGGTTGTGGGGCCAGAGGGAGATTGTTGTCCAAACATTACTGTGGTGTACATGGACTGCAGCATTTCAGGGAGGCGGTTAACCACCACTTTCTCCAAGACAAGTGAAGGTGGCCAATAAATACTGGTCTGGGCAGCAAAGGCAACCCCCAGTGAATAAAACCAAGCAGTGACCTCTCTGAGCTGACTTGCTGTGAGGTTAAAAACCTCTCTGGAAATGGAGTGGGCAGAGAAGAGAAACAGTGACATTTCACAGCTGCCCTCAGTGAGACCTCACCCTTGGAAGTACTCCGAGCCGGGGATCAGCTCAGTGAGTTTCAGTCTCTTCAAACATCAATCTTAGTCAGTTTTATTTTATTAAATCTACAGTAGTGAGTAAGGTGAGGATTTCTTTTTAATGTCTTACGGTCTCTTGATTAAATGTTTAAGATATGAAACATAAGCATTAAGTTATTCTCGGGCAGTATTTTCCGAGCTGTAAGACTGTGCCTTTGTCTTGGTCTGTAGGTTGTTAAGGCGGAGAGATGGCCTGTTGTAGAGTGGCGTGCTGTTCCTGTCGGGTGTGGGAGATTGCGGAGAGTTTCAATGATCCTGATGATTATGTCTGTAGGAAATGTGATTGAAAATCCTATTGGATTGCATGGATTGGTGGAGGAGTGATTAAAGGCAGTGAGGAATTGACAGGAGCCGGGGGGTGTGATAGGCGGCAGTCTCAGGATTGCAGGATACTGCAGATACAGTCAGGTAGATGGGTTACCTCCAGGAAAGATAGGAGGGCTAGTCAGGTACTGCAGGAGTCTCCTGTGGCTATCCCCATCTCAGACAAGTATACTGTTTTGGAAAATGTAGGTGGTAATAGACTTTCAGGGGAATGTAGCACTGACAGCAAAGTTACTGGTACTGAGACTGGCTTCTAACGTAATGTGATGTATATCCAGTTCCACACGATCGATGGTGATAGGGGACTCTCTAGTCAGGGACACAGTCTGCCGTATCTGCAGCTGACAGTGAGAGATCAGAATGGGGTGGTGCTGCCCTGGTGCCAGTGTAAAAGGATGTCTCTCAGAGGGAGCAGAATATTCTCAAAAGGGAAAATAACCAGTGGGAGGACATTGTACATTGGTACCAATGGCATAGGAAGGGGAAAGCACGGGGTCCTGACGAGCAGAGAAATTTGCTGGTGCCACTCGGGAGGCATTAAACCAGTGAGGGAGTCGGGGTAATCCTAAAGAGATAGTGAGAAAAGAGGTGAGTCTGTGACTGGTACTGTTCACCGGTCAGACTGTCAAGGCAGGCAAGAGCAAGTCACAGAATGAGGTGGGACGGACCAGTTGCACTGCATTTATTTCAGTGCAAGAGGCCTGACAGGTCAGGCAGGTGGGCTCAGGGTATGGTTTTGAACATGGCACTGGGATATTACAGCAATTACAGAGGCATCACTCAGGGATGGATAGGACTAGCAGCTTAATGTTCCAGGTATAGATGCTATAGCAAGGATAGAAAGGGACCAAAAGAGCAGGGAGAGAGGTGTTTTTGATTTGAGATAACATTATTGCTGGGCTTCGGGAGGATATTCCTGGGAGTACATCCAGGCAAGTTATTTGGTTGGCACTGAGAAATAAGAAAGGGATGACCATCTTACTGGGATTGTATTATAGACTCTCTCCCAATGGTCAGTGGGGAATTGAGACACAATTTTACCAGGAGACCTCAGTTATCTGTAAGAATAATATGGATGCAATGATAAGGGGCTTTAACTTTACCAACATAGCCTCGGAGTGCTGTAGTGTTAAGGGCTTGGATGGAAAGGTATTTGTTCAGTGTGTACGAGAACATTTCAGATTCAGTTTGTAGGATGTAGCTACTAGAGAAGGAACAAAACCTGACCTGTTTTCTTTATTCATTTACAGGATGAGGCTGTCACTGGCTCGGCCAGCATTTATTGCTGCGTTTACCCAGAGGGCAGTTAAGAGTCAACCATGTTGCTATAGGACTGGAGTCCCATGCAGACCAGACCAGGTGAGGATGGCATTTTCCTTCCCTAAAGGTCGTGAGTGAACCACATTGTCAATTGTTGGAAAAACCAATGGATTCCTTGTCACTAGATTATTTTTTCCAGATATTTATTGAATTCATATTCCACCACCTGCCGTGATGGGATTCAAACACGGGTCCCCAGAACGTTATCTGGGTCTCTGAATTAACTGTCTAGCGATAATTTCACTCCATCATCGCTGCCTCTTAGGAAATGAGGCAGGGTGAGTGACTGAGGTATCAGTGGGGCAGCGCATCAGCACCAAAAACCCCACAGTATTGTGGCTCAGTGGTTAGTGCTGCTTCCTCAGCACCAGGGACATGGGTTTGATTCCAGCCTCGGACGACTGCCTGTGTTCAAGGTGGCACATTCTCCCCAGTGTCTGTGAGGATTTCCTTCGGGTGTTCCAGTTTCCTCCCACAGTCCAAAGATGTGTAGGTTAGTTGGATGGACCATGTTAAATTTCCTATAGTTTCCAGATGCAGTATATGAGGTTTTGGGGTGTGGAAGCAAATCTCTGCCTGATGTGAAAAGATCCTTTTGGGGTCTTGGACAGAGGTCAGAGGGAGGTGTGGCTGCATGTTTTATATTTCCCATGGCGACAAGGGAGGGTCAAAGGTGTGGAACGTGGGTTGGTGGGAGGGTGTGGGCCTAACAAGGGAGGCGCAGAGGGAATGGTCTCTGTGGAACACAGATAGGGGTGGGGAGGGAAATATGTCTCTGGTGGTGGGGTCTGACTTTAGGTCACAGAAATAAGAGGTTAATGCGCTGTATCTGGAGATTATTGGGGTGGAAGGTGAAGACCGCAGGGTTATACTCTTTATTGTGGCTGGAGGGGTGGGGTAAAGGCGGAGGTACGGGAAGTGGAGGGTATGTGTTGGAGGGTATGTGTTGATCAAGTCGGAGGAAAATTACTGTCCTTGTAGTTGGCCTTTCTGGGATGTCCTGGAATAGAATCCAAAGAGATTAAACAAATATATCACAGACAAAAGATTAACTGGACCAGAGAATAGGACCCCTTAAAGGTCAACAAGGCTGTCTATGGAACCACAGGGGGTGCAAAAGATGTGAAAATATTTCACGTCATTTTTACTGGAGAAGTATATGGAAGCTCGAGAGTTTGGAGAAATAAACAGGGATAACTTGAAAAGTGTCCATGTCACAGAGGTGGTGGTACTGGATGTCTTAAATCGCATCACGGTGGATAAAGCCCTGGAACCTGATCAGGTGTATCCTGGAACTTTCTGGAAATCTAGGGAACTGATTGTTGGGTCTCTCCTGAGGTATTTGTATCGTTGATAGTGACAGGTGAGGTGCCATTATTTTAAAAAGGTGGTAAGGAGAGGCCATGGAACAAGAGAACAGTGAGCCTGAAGTCAGGCAGGCAAGTTGTTGGAAGGGATTCTGAGGGACAGGATATCCATCTATTTGGAAAGGTAAGGAATGACAGGGAGAGTCGATGTGGCTTTGTACATGCACAGTTGTGTTTCACTAACTTGAGTGAGTGTTTTGAAGTGACAAAGAAAATTGATGAAACCAGGAGGTGAATGTTGTTTATATGGACAGTCAACAAGGTTCCACAAAGCAGACTGGTTAGCAGGGTTAGATCACATGGAATGCAGGGCGAGCAAGCCATTACAAAACTACCTTGAATGTAAAAGACAGAGGATGATGATGGAGGGTTGCTTTGTGGACTGGAGGCCTGTGAGCAGCAGTGTGCTGCAAGGATGTATATTGGGCCCTTAAATAAATGACTTGGATGTGGATATATGAGGTGTGGTCAGTAGGTTTACAGAAGACATCAAAATTGGAGATTAGTGGACAGTGAAGAAGGTTAGTTCAGAGTAGAACAGGATCTTGATCAGATGGGCCATTGGAGCAAGGAATAGCAGACGGAGTTCAATTTCGATAAATGTGAGCCGTTGTATTTTGGAAAGGCAGATCAGGGCCATTATGCACTTACTGATAAAGTCCTGGGGAGCGTTGCTGAACAAAGGGACCTTGGAGTGCAGGTTCATAGTTTCTTGAAAGTAGAGTCACAGGTAGGCAGGGTAGTGAATGCAGCATTTGGTATGCTCCCTGTTATTGGTCAATGCATTGAATGCAGCTGATGTGATGTCATATTGTAGCTGTACAGGATATTGTTTAAGGCCCTTCTGGAATTCTGTTTTCAGTTTGAATTTCCCTGTTCTGGGAAGGATGTTGTGAAACTTGAAAAGGTTTGGACAAGATTTACAAAAACGTCAGGTTATGTGCAGAAGTTAGTGTGGGGGGAGGATAAAAGGAGTAAAGGATAGGTGGGGATAGAGTGAGAAGAACGGTTGGATAAAGGAGTGGATAACGATCTGGCTGGGGGAGGGTGACTAGCTGTTAATGGAGACTATTAGTGGCTAACCATAGGTAGTGTGTAATGGCAGGCTGTGAGAGCAAGGCCTGGTGTGTGGGGTAGGGGGCGATGACATGAGGTTGTTAGCCTATGGTTAGCCACTAACAGTCTCCAGTGTAAGCTGTTGCCCACCTATATCACTCCACGATTGGAGCTGCTGAGGACACAAACTTTTGGAATATCCTCCCTAACTCCCTCTGTCTGCCTTAAAGATGTATCTAAAAATCGTTCTCTTTAATCAATGTTTCCATCATTCATGAAGCATTTTAGGAGATTTGTCAATGTGAAAGGCTCCATACAATGCAGGTAGTTGTTGTTATTGTCTGACATCAGGAGAAACAGGGATGAGCCCTCTCTCTCTTATACCTGATGAACAGCAGCAAAAGCAGGAAGCACTGAGCATGCTCCAGCCCACAATGGGCCTCGGATTCTTGATGTTAATGGGGGAACGGGGGCTAGAGGTGCTAGTTGGTCCTTCAACCAATCGGAGTGAATGAGGGGCGGGACTATACTTTACCACGTGATAGACTTCACTGACAACACCGTGTTGTTGTGACCAAGGCCTTGGAAATGTGTGAAGGTGCAGGGCAGGGGAAAGGAAAGACAAATTGACTAGGAAGAGAAGGAAATTTTCATGGTATGGGATGAAAGGTTTTAGAGAACTTAGTGCACATTGTAAAACATAAACTGGAAAATCCAAATTCTGCACCATTTTCCCTCCCTATAATGCATTTTGCACTCCCTGAAATAGCAACTGTGTGTTCGTCCCTCCACAGATACCAGTGATCAGTGCCAAAGCCCCATTGCCTGTGGAGATGGTGATGTTTGACTTCCTGTACAGCTGCAATTCGTGTGTTTAAGGTACTCCCACAATGTGGTTGGGTAAGTGTTGTTATAGATTATTCACTCAGCAACAGTGAAGAGTTGACAATGTATGTGCAAATCAGCAACAGTTTGTAGTTTTTATCATGTTTATAATTCCACAGAAATACTATTGAGAACTTCTGACATAAGGCCACAGATTGAGATATTAGGTCAGGTGATCAAAAGCATTGCCAGAGAAGCAGGTTTTAAAAGAGGAAAGCAGGTCTGAGAGGGTTAGGGTAGGAATTCCAGACAGTGTTTCCTTGGCATCAGTAGAAACAGCCAGACTGGTGAAGGAATGAATAAACACAAATGAGTTGTCGAAGTCTCGCAGGTTGTGTGATGCAGGGAAACAGGGATGTTCTCAGCCAGGAATTACATCAAGGGTGAGAATTTTAAATTGTTGCTTGTACATAGGAGCCTAGTTTTGGTACACATGGGCAGGAGGGTTTAAGATACTCTTGAGATTACTTGTATTTTGACTGTGGGAGGCTGGCCAGGAGTGTTTGGATAATGAAGTCTGGAGATAATGCAGGGATGGACGAGTATTTCAGTAAATGAGCTGAGACTAGGGTGAGTTGAGTGATGTCACCAATGAAGAAAGTGTGTTTTTGGAGTTGGGCTCCTCCTCCTCATCACTCCCCACTTACCAAATCACTGATATTGTTCCTTGTTCTGTCTGGCTGTCTTTTCTCGTTATGTCCTTCTCTCTCATTCTGCTACAAAGTAATATTTGACCCCACCGTTGTTGGAAAAAGCTGCTCCATCCCGACTCACCCTTTCCTTTCTGAATTCCTTGTATGTGGTGTCCCTCCAGGATCTCTCCTTGGTCCCTCCTGTTTCTCACCTACATACTGCCAGGAGGTGACATCGTCCAAAAGCACCGTGTTAGGTTTCACATGTACACTGACAATGCCCAGCTCTCCCTCCCCATCATCCCTCTCCATTACTCAGTTATCAAACTGCTCATCACACTCCCACTACACGATTGGCTGCAATTTCCTGCAACGGAACGTTGCAATGGTTAAACCCATTGCCTTCAGTTGCTGTTACAAATTCCTTTCCCTTACTGTTGAGCCCCTCGCTCTCCCTGGGAACTGTCTGAGGCAGAACTACACTCTTCACAATATTGCTGTTATATCTGTAACCCCAAGGTGACCTTCTGATCAGGTATCTACACAATCACAAACACCAGGAATTCCAATCTCTAAAATTTTGTTTGTCTTCACCTCACCCCACCCCAGCTCCATTGCTACTGGAACCCCTGACCTGTGCCGGTGTTGCCTTAAATTTGACGAATCCAAAACTGAGTCGCGACTAACCCAGAATCTGGTTCCAGACTCCCTCATGATGGGAAACATCCTCTCAGGATTTACCCTGTCAAACTCCTCCAGAATCCTGCATGTTACAATGAGATCCCCTCTCATTCTTCCCAAATCCAGTGAGGAGAGTCCCAACTTTTTCAGCCTTTTCTTAAAAGATAATCCCTCCAAACCAGGGATCATCCCAGTCAATCTTCTCTGAAATGCCTCCGATGAAATTATGTATTCCCTTAAATAAAGGGACCAAAACTTCTGCCATTACTCCAGATGTGGTCTCACTCGCACTTTGTAAAGTTACTCTCAGGTATATACTCCAAACACTTACACTGAAAACTCCTTGTAATAAGAAACAACGTTCCATTCCCCATCCTGATTCCCTGTTATAACTGTGCTTCCTACACAATTACCCCGGTCCCTTTGTGGTGCAGCTTTCCACAATTTCCACCATTTACATAGCACTCTGTTCTTTTATTATCTCCTCCAAAATGAGCAACTTCACAATTTCCCAAGTGATACTCCATTTGCCAACTTGTTGCCCACTTCTCCAATGAATCCCTCTCTGTAAACTGTTTATAATCCTTTTGGAACTTTACCGTTCTGCCTTTTCTCAGAGATTTCCCCACTCATTCTTCTAAACATTTCCTGGGAGCACTGGGCAGTGGGAAGCAGTTGTTTCCTTTTCAGAGAGACTGTTTGGAATGGCTGGGAGGAGCTTGCTGCTCATGGGTCAGAATGGAGACAACTTGCCCCTGAAGCTGCATGAGCCTTTCACCACCCCCCCCCCCATGTCTAATTGATGAGGCACAGCGGCAGCATGGAAGGAAAGAAAAGGAAGCACACCCTGCTCTCCATATCGCACTCTTGAAACATTGTGTCCCATGTGTCAAAGATCTGCCCTGTTCAGTCACATGAAGTCCCAATATGGAAACTCACAGGAACCCGCATAGATTTCCCTCTGAATTGACTGCTGACCCCACAAGGGGTAATGTGTCCAGTCATCCTGGGCCAGGAGGGGATGGTGAGAGTTTCTTAAATGAACTGACAGTGACAGTTTTATAAATGTGTATTACAGGTGGACATTCAGATGGTAATCTCAGTAAGTGTAACGCCAAACTCTGACAAAATTACTCAATTCATCAGGACCTGGATATTCGCATTGTGTGTGAGTATTGTGTTCCAGCTCAATCCCATTTACTGCATAAAAGTTCTCTTCTGAATCACCCCACGCTCTCATTAGATCTCCCCCAAGTCTTCAATATACGTTCTGTAATCCTTTTCTGATGAGCTGATGAGTGTAAGGTTGATTATTCTAACGTATAAATTCTGTGATCCCCTCTGTCACAGTGCAGCCACAATTTCCTCTGCTACAAGGAGAACAATCTCTGTTTCCCCAAACCCCTGATTCCCCAATGTCTGTTTGCTCTCTATAACGCACACATCAGGATTGTGTTGGAACATTCCCCACTTTCCTGCATCACTGCAGCTCCCAACAATATTAAAGAAAGTGAACATCCTCCAGGACAAAGCACTGTGCCTGAGTGGTGTCCCATCCCCCACCTTCAGCATTCCCTCTCCCACCCCCGGGGTACAGTGACATCACTGTGTAAAAGGTAAAGGCAGCATTGTCCTCCCAGACCATAGGGCTGCTCTCTCATTAGGGAGAGATGTCTGGTGGTGGTTTAACCTGAACGTTACTACATTCCAGGCAAGGGGAGAGGTTGGGAAGGAGAGTCCATCTATTGTAGATGGCTATTCTTGATGTGTATTAGCAACTCACATGTTACATGAAAAATTAATGAGATAAAACTGTAATCATGCAGCAAAAATCCCCCATTCCTTGAACCATCCTGGTAAATCTCCTATGCCCCCTCTCAGGGACCCTGCCATCCTTCCCAATGTGTGGGGGATCTCTGGCTTGCACAGACCCAGCTGCTCTGTGTTTCTGTGGGTGATGGCATCATAGAGCAACAGTTGCACTAAACCTCACTGTCTGTAAGGGTGGGAGACACAGAAATCCCGACAATATTTAAGATGTATTTAGTATGCACTTGCGATGTCATGATAGATAACACTTTTCCACAATTATTGGAAAATAGATGAGGACAGTTAGGTGGTAGTTTTCTTTGTCACAGACCCGATGTACTACCAGAGCCTTTTTCTGTTCTGTAGACCGCTGAGATGTTTATTATAGGAATATGACAGGCTCCATTGGACATCAGGTCAGAAAAGGTGATACTAGAGTAGATGACAGATGATTGGTCGATGTTTCTGGGTGGAAAGGGAGATTGAGAGGTTTAAGAGAAAATTCAGAAGCTCAGCACAGGAATCTGAAAGGGCCGTCATCAAGTGAGTAATAAACATTGGGAATCCGGAAGGCAGAAATAAAGAAAGGCACGTATAGCAGAGCTTTTAGAGACTGGAGGGAATTAGAGATAGGGAGGATAATGAAGCTGGAGGAGATGAAAGTTGGGAAGGATTCTGAGGATGGAGGATGTGACGGAGATAGAGTTATTTGTGATAGAGGTTTTTGGGTTTTGAGGCTGGAGAGGAATTATCAAGATAAGGAAGAGTTGTAAGACTGGGTGAGGTGGCATTGACAGGGTGAGTTCTGAGCATAGAGGAATTTACAAAGATAACGAGCATTAGAGTCATAAAGTTACACAGCACTGACACACACCCTGTGTTCCAACCCGTCAAACTGAACTAATCGCATCTGCCTCCACTTGGTCCAAATCCATCCTAGCATTCCCTATTGATATACAGGTCCTAATGTTTTTTTTCCTCTTAGAATCCCATTTCCCAACCCTTTTTTAACTCTACACTTACCCCTGACTAATTCATTAAACCCAATCATTCCTGAACATTATTGGCAATTGAGCACGACCAGTTCACCTACCCTGTACATCTGTGGGTTGTGGGAGGAAACGGGAGCACCTGGAGGAACCCACGCTGACACGGGGAAGCATATCCAAACTCCACATGGACAGCCACCCAATGCAGGAATTTAACTTGTGTCCCTGGCAGCAGTGCTAACCATTGAGCCACTGTGCCACCTGTAAATTGTAACTGTATTCACAGCTACCACGTCGTCTGCAAGTTTATTCCACATGTGAATCACTCTCTGTACAAAAACAAAAAATAAAATCCGGAACGTCTTTTTAAAGCCTTCCTTCTCGCACCTTAAAAGGTATGTTCCCACTCTTGAATTGCACCCCCACCTGGAAAGGGCACCTGCTGTTCACATTACCTATACTCTTCAGGATTTTATAAACCTCCAATAAGGTCACTCCTCAGCCTCCTACCCTCCAGTGAAAGAAGTCCCAGCCTACCCAGCCTCTCCTTATAACTGAAAGCATCCATTCCCATCAACAGCCTGGTAAATCTCTTCTGAACACACTCCTACTTAATAATAACTGTCCTATAACAGCACAACCAGAACTGAGCACAGTATTCCAGAAGGGGCCTCACCAACATCCTGCACAACCTCAAAATAATGTCCTAACTCTATACTCAAAGGTGTGATCAATGAAGGCAAGTGTGCTGTACACCTTCTGAACAACCCTGTCTACATATGACAAAAACTGCCAAGATCTGAACCCCGATGTCTCTTTGTTCTATATCACTATGCAAGGCCCGACTTTTAATCGGTCGAAGTCCTGCCATTTTATCAAGATGTAATATTTGGCATTTATTCCAATCCAGAACATCCTTCTAGTATAAAGGCAATAGGAGTATACTTAAGAGGAAAATCAGTAAGGCAAAAAGGGGACAGGACACAGCTTTGGTGAATAGGGTAAGGACAATCCAAAGGGTTTTTATAATTACATTAAGAGCAAATGGGTTACTAGAGAGAGAATAGGGCTCCTCAAGGATCAGCAAGGCAGCCTGTGTGTGGATTTGCAGGCGATGGGGTGGGGAGGGGATACTAAACAAGTATTTTGCATCAGCATTTACTGTGGAGAAGGATATGGAAGATATAGAATGTTGGGAAATAGATGGTGACACCTTGAAAAATGTCCATATTACAGCGAAGGTGGTACTGGATGTCTTGAAACGCAGAAAGGTGGATAAATGCCCAGGATTTGATCAGGTGTATCCTAAAATTCTGTGGGAAGCGAGGGAAGTGATTGCTGGGCCCCTTGCTGAGATTTTTGTATCAGCGATGGTCACAGCTGAGGTGCCAGAAGACTGGGGGATTGGTTAATATGATGATACTGTTTAATGAAGGCGGTTTGGACAAGCCCGGGAACTACAGTCCCATGAGCCTGATGTTGGTGCCAGACAAGTAGTTGGAGGGAACCCTGAGGGACAGGATTTGCAGGTATTTGGAAAAGCAAGGACTGATTAGGGATAGTCAGCATGGCTTTATGTGCGTGAAATCATGTCACGTACTTGATTGAGCTGTTTTTTTGAAGAAGTAACAAAGAGGATTGATGAGGCCTGAGTGGTAGATGTATATGGACTTCAGAAAGGCATTCAACAAGGTTCGCCATGGGAGACTGGTTAACAAGGTGAGGTTTCACGTAATAACAAGAGAACTAGCCATTTGGATACAGAACTCCCTCAAAGGTAGAAGACAGAGGGTGGTGGTAGAGGGTTATTTTTCGGACTGGAAGACTGTGACCAGTGGAGTGCCACAAGAGTCGGTGCTGGGTCCACTACTTCTCATCATTTATATAAATGATTTGGATGTGAACATAGGAGGTATAGTTAGTAAGTTTCCAGATGAAACCAAAATTGGAGGTGTAGTGGACAGTGAAGAAGGGTACCTCAGGTTTCAATGAGATCTTGATCAGATGGGGAAATGGGCTGAGGAGTGGCAGATGGAGTTTAATTTGGATAAATGTGAGGTGCTGCTTTTTGGAAAAGCAAAGCTTAGCAGGACTGATAGACTTAATGGTCAGGTCCTAGGGAGTGTTACTGAACAAAGAGACCTTACAGTGCAGGTTCATAATTCTTTGAAAGTAGAGTCGCAGGTGGATAGGATAGTGAAGGTTATTGGTATGATTTCCATTATTGGTCAGAGCAGTGAGTACAGGAGTTAGGAGCTCATGTTGTGGCTGTACAGGACATTGATTTGGCCAGTCTTGCAATATTGAGTGCAATTCTGTTCTCCATCTATCAGAAGGGTGTTGTGTAACTTGAAAGTTTCAGAAAAGATTTACAAGGGTGTTGCCCTGGTTGGAGGGTTTGAGCTGTAGGGAGAGGCTGTATAGGCTGGGGCTGTTTTCCCTGGAGTGTCGGAGTCTGAGGGGAGACCTCAGAGGTTTATAAAATCATTAGGGGCATGGATCGGATAGATAGACAAGGTATTTTCACTGGGGTGGGGGAGTCTAGAACTAGTGGGTATAGGTTTAGCGTGAGAGGGGAAAGGTATAAAAGGCACCTAAGGGGCAACTTTTTCACACGACGGTGGTGTGTTTATGGAATGAGCTGCCAGAGGAAGTTGTGAAGGTTGGTAGAATTGCAACGTCTATTAGGCATTGGATGGGTGTATGATTAGGAAGGGTTTAGAGGGATATCGACCAAGTGCTGGCAAATGGGCCGAGATTATGTTCGGATATCTGGTCGGCATTGACGAGTTTGACCGAAGGGTCTGTTTCCGTGCTGTATGTCTGTGACCCACAGCCGGGGATTAGCTCAGTGAGTTTCAGTCTCTTAAACGGTAAATGTTGGTCTGTTTTATTTTCAAAAATCTGCAATATTCAGTAGGGTGAGGGTTTATTAGTTTAAATACCTGTATTATGATCTTATGGTTGAATGTTTTAAATATAAAATACAGGTACTAATGTATTCGAAATAGTTTTTTGTAAAGCTGTAAGACCCTGCCTGTTTCTGGGCCTACAGATTAAGGTGCAGAGATGGCCATTCGTACAGTGATGTGCACTTCCTGGAGGAGATTAGGGAGAGATTGAATGGTCCTGATGATAACCTGCAGGACATGATGGTGCAAATTGTCTTGGATCGCATGGATCAGATGGAGTGGTGCGTCATGGTCATGAAGAATTTACAAGAATCAGGGTGTGTGATAGGTGGTAGTTTCAGGCCAGAAAACCGCAGGTACAGTCAGGTAGATGAGTTACGCCTCGGAAAGGTAGGAGAGAGAGGGAGGTAGAGCAGGAGTCTCCTGTGGCTATCCACATCTCAAACAAGTATACTATTTTGGAAAATGTAGGTGGTAAAAGACACTCAGGGCAATGTTGCACTGACAGCCAAGTTACTGGTACTGAGGCTGGCCCTAATGTAATGTGAGGTATATCAGGTTCCAGGTGATCAGTGATGATAAGGGACTCTCTAAACGGGCACAGACCACAGTTTCTGCAGCTGACAACAGAATGGAGTGGTGCCTCCCTGGTGCCAGGGTCAAGGATGCCTGAGAAGTGGCAGAATATTCTTTTAAAGGGTAGAATAACCAGTGGGAAGTCGTTGGACATTGGTACCAATGACACAGGAAGAGGAAAAGATAAGGTCCTGATGAGAGAATGTAGCAAATTAGCCTGGAATACAAAAAAGTAGGTCCTCGGTCGTAATATCTGAATTACTCCCAATGCTACATGCTAGTGAGAGTAGGAATATCAGGATGGAGAAGATGAATGATTAGCTGAAGATCTGGTGTAGGGCAGAAGGATTCACATCTTTTGGACATTGAAATCTCTGGAGTAGAGTTGACCTGCATAAGAAGGATGGATTTTCCCTGAATTGGAAGGTGACTAATGTCCGGGCAGGGAGATTTGCTAGTGTTACTCGGGAGACATTTAACCAGTGAGGGAGTGGGGGTAAACCTAAAGACATAGTGAGAAAAGAGGTAAGTCTGAGGGTGGTACAGTTCAGAAGTCAAACAGTCAAGGCAGGCTAGGGCAAGGCACAGAACGCGGTAGAACCGAACAGTTACACTGCATTTACTTCAATGCAAGAGGCCTGACAGGGAAGGCAGATGAGCTCAGGTTATGGTTTGAACATGGGACTGGGATATCATGGGTATTATAGAAATATGACTTGGGGATGGATGTGACTGGCAGCTGGATGTTCCAGGGTATAGATGTTTTAGGAATGATAGAAAGGGGGACAAGAGAGGAGGACGAGTGGTGTTTATGATTAGGGATAGCATTACAGTTGTGCTTATGGAGGGTATTCATGAGAGTATGTTCAGTGAAATTATTTGGATGGAACTGGGAAATAAGAAAGGATTGATCACCTTATTGTTAATATCTGTGTGGGTTTCATCTGGTTGCTATGGTTTCCTCCCACTGTCTAAAGATGTGCACGTTGGGTGGAGTATCCAGGCTGAATTACCCACAGTGTTCAGTGATCTGCAGGTTGGGTGGATTATCCAGGCTGAATTACCCACAGTGTTCAGGGATGTGCAGGCTCGGTGGAGTATCCATGGGAAATGCAGCATTATGTGGGTAGGGTGAGATTCTGAGGGTCAGTGTGGATGTGATGGGCTGAATGGCCTGCTTCCCCACTGTCTGGATTCTCTGATAATTCTAATAGTTTTAAAATAGTTCCAAAAAAGAATGGACCAGATCTAAAAGTTGCTGTTCTAAATTGGATAAAGGTGAATTGTGATTGAACAAGGCGAAGTCTTTCAATATTTCTTTGCTATTCCCAGGTAAAGGGACGGCTGGAAAGTAGGAACATAACATAAGGAATGGGAGCAGGAGTAAGCCATCTGGCCCTTCAAGCCTGCTCTGCCATTCAATAAGATCAGGGCTGATCTTTTCATGGCCTCAGCTCCACTTTCCTGCTCTCTCCCATAACCTTTAATTCCTTTCCTGTTCGTAAATCTATATTTTGACCTAAAGACATTCAAGATGAAAGCCTCAACTGTTTCAATCAGCTGGGAATTTCACAGATTCACAACCCTTTAGCTGAAGAAGTTTCTCCTGAACTCAGTCCTAAATCTGATACCCCCTTATTTTGTCGCTATGCACCCTAGTTTGTCCAGTCCACAGTGGAAATGACCTCCCTGCTTCTATCTTATCTACTCCCTTCATAACTTTATATTTTTCCTGTACAACCTGCCATTATTCTAAATTCCAATGAGGATCGTGCCAGTTTTGTCAATCTCTCCTCATAAGGCAACCCTCTCAACTCCAGACTCAAACAAGTGAACCTCCTCTGCACCCCCTCCAGCGCCAGTACATCCTTCCTGAAGTAAGGGGACAAAAACCTGTACACACTACTCCAGGTGTGGCCTCACCATTACCCTGTACAGCTGCAGCATAACCATCCCTCTAGCAATGAAGTACAATATTCCCTTCACTGTCTTGTTTACCTCCTGCAGCTGCAAAGCAACTTCCTGTGATTCGTGCACAAGGACACCCAGCTCCCTCTGTACAGCAGCATGCTGCATGTTTTCACCATTTCATCATCCAGTTTGCTGTTAGTCCGTCCAAAATGAATGACCTCACGTTTCCTAACATTGTCCTCCATCTGCCAGACCCTTAACCACTCAATTAACCTCTGTATCCCTGTGCAGACTGACAGTGGCCTCTGCACACACTGCTATACCACTCATCTTAGTGTCGTCCACTTTTCATGAATCCATGTTGTGTCTGCTCGATGAGATTTCTATCCACATAGCTCACTATTTCTTCCTTGAGAGATCAGACATTTCCCCCACTACAGAAGTTATGCTAACACGTCCATTTTAAAATATTGGCATCACATTTGCAGCTTTCCAATCTGTTAGAATCGTCCCAGAGTCCAGCAAATTTGTGAATTATTACGAGTGTATTTGCTATTTACCCACTGCCATTCCTTACAGTCCCCGGGGATGCATTCCATCACGGCCACGAAACCCATCTACCTTTCGGCTGGTATCTTTCCCAGCATTGCCTCTTTACTGAGAATGATTGTTTCTCTGTCTTCATCTGCCATTGCCCACATAGGCCTGCGACAATGAGTATATAGACAGTATGTTCCAGTTAAGGCCAAGGCTGGGAGGTGTAAGGAATTCTGCTTGTCAAGAGGAATTGTAGCTCTGGTCAAGAAAATGAAGAAGGAATATGGCAGGTACAGACAGCTGGGTTTGTGTGAATACCTGGAGGTGTATAGGAGCAGTAGGAGTATACTCGAGGGAAACTAAGAGGGCAAAAAGGGGACGAGAGAGCTTTGTGAAATGGGTTTGGGAAAATCCAAAGCGATTCTAGAAATACACTAAGGACAAAAGAGTAACCAGGCATAGAATAGGGACCCTCAAAGATCAACAAGGATGTCAATGGATCTGCAGGAGGCAGGAGAGACACTATCTGCGTATTTCATGTCCGCTTTTACTGAAGGAGGATAGGGAAGTGAGAGAGTTTGGAGAAATAAATAGGGATAACTTGACAAGTGTCCATATTAGTTAGGAGGCTCTGGAACTTGTATAATGTATCAGGGACTTATCAATCTTGATGCATGATCAGGTGAATCCCAGAACTTTGTGGGAAGTTAGGGAAGTGATAGTTGGGCCCCTCGCTGAGATATTTGTATCACCGAGGTGCGGGAAGACTGGTGCCATTATTTGAGAAAGGTGATGAGGAAAGGCCAGGGAACAATACACTGGTGAGCCTGGAGTCAGGCATGTTGTTGGAAGGGCTTCTCGGGGATAGGATTTAGATGTAATTGGAAAGGTAAGAAATGATTAGGGACAGTCAGCATGGCTTTGTGTATGGAAATCACTAACTTGGACTTCAGAAAGACATTCAAGGTGGAAGAACTAGCTATTTGGATATAAAATTGGCTGTAAGGTTGGAGACAGAGGGTAGTGGTGAAGTGTTGCTTTTCGGACTGGAAGCCTGTGATGAGCAATATGGTGTAAGGATCGGTGCAGGGTTCACTGCTTTTCGTCATTTATATCAATGATTCCTATGTGAAAATAGGAGCTATGGTTAGTGACTTTACATAGACACCAAATTGGATCAGGAGGAAGTGGATCGGGAAGAAGGTTACCTCAGAGTACAATGGGACTTCAATCAAATGGGCTGGGGAGTGGCAGATGGAGTGAATTCAGATAAATGTGAGGTGCTGCGTTTTGGAAAAACAAATCAGGGCAGGACTTATACATTTAATGGGAAGGTCCTGGGCAGTGTTTCTGAACAAAGAGACCTTGAGGTGCAGGTTCATAGTTCTTTGAAAGTGGAATCATGGATAGGCAGGGTAGTGAAGGAGACGTTTGGTGTACTTGCCTTTATTGGTCAGTGCATTGAGTATTGGAGTTGGGACATTGCTTTGCAGCTCTACAGGACGTTAATTCAGCCACATCTGGAATTCTACTTTCAGTCCTGGTCTCCCTGCTGTAGGAGTGATATTACAAAACTTGAAAGGATTCTGAAAAGATGTGCCAAGGTGGTGCCAGGGTTGAGGATTTGAGCTATAGGGAGAGGCTGAATAGGCTGGGGTTGTTTTCCCTGGAGCATCTGATGCTGAGGGATAACCTTCGAGGTACATAAAATCGTGAAGGACATGGATAGGGTGAACAACCAGGGTCTTTTCCCAAAGTTAAGAAAGTGCAAAACTAGAGGACACAAGCCTAAGGTGTGAGGCAAGAGATTTTAAAGGGATCTAAGGGGCAATGTTTTCAAGGTGAACGTGGAATGAGCTGCCAGAGGAAGTGTGGAGGCTGGTACAATTACAACATTTGAAAGGCATCTGACTGGGTATGCGATTAGGAAAAGTTTAGAAGGATATGGGCAGAGTGCTGGCAAATGGGACAAGATTAATTTGGGATAAATGGGTGACCGGGACGAGTTGGATCGAATGGTCTGTTTCTGTGCTATACATCTCTGGAATTTAACTATTTGAGAATAAATTTGGAGTGTGACGGGTAAATGGGAGGGGAGTAAGGGCAGATTGGCAGCATCTCCAGAAGGAGAGAGGATCGCCCCAATGGGCTGAATAGTCCCCAGCCCCTGTGCTCTGTGATACTGCCACATTCATTGTGAGTAAGACCAAAAGACATAGGAGTGGAAGGAAGGCCATTCGGCCCATCAGGTCCACTCCGCCATTCAATCATGGCTGATGGACATTTCAACTCCACTTACCAGTATTCTCCCCGTAGCCCTTAATTCCTCGTGATATCAAGAATCTATCAATCTCTGCCTTGAGGACATTGAGCGTCCTGGCCTCCACTGCACTCTGCGGCAATGAATTCCACAGACCCACCACACTCTGGCTGAAGAAATGTCTCCGCATTTCTGTTCTGAATTGACCCCCTCTAATTTTAAGGCTGTGTCCACGGATCCTAGTCTCCTCGTCTAATGGAAACAATTTCCTAGCGTCCACCCTTTCCAAGCCATGTGTTATCTTGTAAGTTTCTATTAAGTCTCCCCTTAATCTTCTAAACTCCAATGAATACGATCCCAGGATCCTCAGCCGTTCCTCATATGTTAGACCAACCATTCCAGGGATCATCCGTGTGAATCTCCGCTGGACACGTTCCAGTTCCAGCATGTACTTCCTGAGGTGTGGGGACCAAAACTGGACACAGCACTGCAAATGGGGCCTAACCAGAGCTTGATAAAGTCTCAGCAGCACAACGGTGTTTTTATATTCCAACCCTATTGAGATAAGTGACAGCATTGCATTCGCTTTCTTAATCACGAACTCAACCTGCATGTTTACCTTTAGAGAATTCTCGACTAGCACTCCCAGATCCCTTTGTACATTGGCTTTACGAATTTTCTCACTGTTTAGAAAGTAGTCTATGCTTTTATTCTTTTTGCCAAAGTGCAAGACCTCGCATTGGCTCACGTTGAATTCCATCAGCCATTTCCTGGACCACTCTCCCAAACTGTTTAGATCCTTCTGTAGCCTCCCCACTTCCTCAGTACTACCTGCCTGTCCACCTAACTTCGTATCATCTGCAAATTTCGCTAGAATGCCCCCAGTCCCTTCATCCAGATCATTAATTTATAATGCGAACAGCTGTGGCCCCAACACTGAACCCTACGGGACACCACTTGTCACCGGCTGCCATTCCGAAAAAGAACCTTCTATCCCAACTCTCTGCCTTCTGTCAGACAGCCAATCATCAATCCATCCCAGTAGCTCACCTCGAACACCATAGGCCCTCAGCTTGCTCAGCAGCCTCCTGTGTGGCACATTATCAAAGGCCTTTTAGAAGGCTAGATAGACTACATCCACTGGGTTTCCCTGGTCTAACCTACTTGTCACCTCTTCAAAGAATTCCAGCAGGTTTGTCAGGCATGACCTCCCCTTACTAAATCCATGTTGACTTGATCTCATCAGACTCTGCTCTTCCAAGAATTTAGAAACCTCATCCTTAATGATGGATTCTAGAATTTTACCAACAACCGAGGTTAGGCTAAATGGCCTATAATTTTGCATCTTTTGTCTTGATCCTTTCTTGAACAAGGGGGCTACAACAGCGATCTTCCAATCATCCAGGACTTTCCCTGACTCCAGTGACTCTTGAAAGATCTCAACCAATGGCTCCGCTATTTCCTCAGTCACCTCTCTCAGAACTCTAGGATGTATCCCATCGGGCCCAGGAGATTTATCAATTTTATGACCTTTTAGCTTTTCTAGCACTATCTCTTTTGTAATGGCAACCATACTCAACTCAGCCCCCGACTCACTTTAATTGTTGTGATATTACTCATGTCTTCCACTGTGAAAACTGACGCAAAGCCCTTGTTAAGTTCTCCCGCTATTTCCTTATCCCCCATCACTAGGCTTCCAGCATCAGTTTGAAGTGGCCCAATGTCTACTTTTGCCTGTCGTTTGTTTCTTATATATTGAAAGAAACCTTTACTATCATTCTATTATTACTGGCTAGCCTACCTTCATATTTGTTCTTCTCCTTTATTATTACTCTCTTTGTTATCCTCTGTTTGTTTTTGTAGCCTTCCCAATATTCTGATTTCCCACTGCTCTTGGCCACTTTATAGAATCTCTCTTTTTCTTTAATGCATTTCCTGACTTCCTTTGTCAGCCATGGCTGTCTAATCCCTCCCCGGATAATCTTTCTTTTCTTGGGGATGAACATCTGTGCAGTGTCCTCAATTATACCCACAAACTCCTGCCATTTTTGCTCTACTGTCTTCCCCCTCTAGGCTCTGCTTCCAGACTATTTTTGTCAGTTCCTCTCTCATGCCCTCATAATTATCTTTATTTAACTGTAACACCATTACATCCTATTTTGCCTTCTCTCTTTCAAACTCCAGAACTCTACCATATTATGATCACTGCTTCCTAAGCGTTCCCTTACTTTAAGATTTTTTATAAAGTCTGGTTCATTGCAAAGCACTAGGTCCAGAATAGCCTGCTCCCTTGTGGGCTCCATGACAAGCTGTTCCAAAAAGCCATCCTGTAAACATTCCATGAATTCCCTTTCTTTGGATCCACCTGCATATTGAAGTCTCCCATGATTGCTGTGACCTTGCCTTTCTGACATGCCTTCTCTATTTCCCGGTACATGTTGCATCCCTGGTCCTGACCACTGTTAGGAGGTCTGTACACAACTCCAATTATGGTTTTCTTTTGCCTTTGTGGTTCCTCAATTCCACCCACACAGACTCCACATCATCTGACGCTATGTGATTCAGTGACATAGATTTAATTTTATTCTTAACTAACAAGGCAACCCCACCCCCTGTGCCGACCTCCCTGTCTTTTCTATAAGTTGAAAGTCCTTGGACGTTTAACTGCCAGTCCTGACCCCCGTAACCACGTGTCTGTGATGCCTACCACATCATAATCATTCACTATGATCTGTGCCTTTAGTTCATTTGTTATGAATGCTACGAGCATCCAGGTAAAGTGCCTTAATGCTAACTTTATCATTAGAGATATTGGAAGTCATAAGATGTCCGAAGATATCCTTCCTTTCTGCTGCATTCCCAGTCTGCCTCGAGTTTAGATCCGCCTGCACATATGCTATCCTGTCGCTTATCTTCCCATTTAACTCTGTACTCCCTGTCGCTTTCACTTACCCTTCCCCCAACCCAGAAGTTTAAAGTCCTACTGACCACCTTATTTATCCTCTTCGCTAGAACATTGGTACCTGATCGGTTCAGGTGGAGACCGTCCCAACGGTACAGATGCCCCCTGTTCCAAAACTGATGCCAATGTCCCATGAAGTGGTATCCCTCTTTCCCACACCAATCCCTTAGCCACGTGTTTACTTGCCTAATTTTCTTGTCGCTATGCCAATTGGCACGTAGCTCAGGCAGTAATCCGGAGAATATGACCCTTGAGGACCTGTACTTCAATTTCCTGCCTAGTCCTTCGTAATCCCCAAACAGGTCCTCCACCCTAGTCTTGCCTATGTTGTTAGTACCAACGTGGACCACAACAACTGGATCCTCTCCTTCCCGCTCCAATATCCTTTCAAGCCAGTCGGAGATGTCCCGCACCCGAGCACCAGGCAGGCAACACACCATGCGAGACTCCCGATCCGGCGTGCAAAGGATACTATCTGTCCCCTAATTATAGAATTCCCTATAACCACTACTTGTCTATTTGCTCCCCTCTCTTGAATGCCTTCTGCACCATGGTGCCGTGGTCAGTTGGCTCATCCTGTCCAGATCCCTTTTCCTCATCAGAACAGGGAGCAAGAATCTCGTACCTATTGGACAAGGTCAAGTGCTGAGGCTCCTCCACTCCTGAACTCAGGTTCCCCCTACCTGCCCCACTTACAGTCACACTCTGATGTGCCTGATCACTAGCTGAATGTGAATTACTTAATCTCCCAGGTGTGACTGCCTCCTGAAACAAAGTGCTCAGGTAACTCTCCCCCTCCTGGATGTTCCGCAGTGTTTGAAGCTCAGATTCCAGATCATCAACACTGATCCGGAGTTCTTCCAGCAACCAAAACTTGCTGCAGATGTCGTCACTGCCGTTCACAATGGGATCAGCCAGCTCCCACATCATACAGCTACAGCACATCACCTGCCCAGACATCTCTGCTTCGTTAATTAATTACTT
Organism: Hemiscyllium ocellatum; assembly: GCF_020745735.1. Classification (NCBI taxonomy): domain Eukaryota; kingdom Metazoa; phylum Chordata; class Chondrichthyes; order Orectolobiformes; family Hemiscylliidae; genus Hemiscyllium; species Hemiscyllium ocellatum. The sequence continues at coordinate 524,074 of NW_026869060.1, forward strand.
AGTTACTTTGTGCAGTGTCCCTTAATATTGCATCCTCTTTACATGCCCTATGTGAATAAACTTGCACTTTGCTGGTATATTTTCTGAGCAGATCTGTCACTTTCCCCTTAACAAACCTCCGATCAGTTGGTACACTCTGATGCAGGTGTCTAGCTTCTACTGTGTTTTCTGTTACCATTCCTACAAAACTCACAGGCTTATCCTGTTTTCCTGCGTCTGTGTTTTTTTTTCCCTGAACCCACCAACACAGTGATTTCATGTGTCCTAATTTGTTGCAATGAAAACACCATAGCTTGTAACCGTCTTTGTCTCCTTCAAGTATTTCCTTTTTACCCTGTGGAAAGTTATCATTTCGATCTTCACCGAGGTCTACCTTTCCCTTTCTACGTGAGGATTTCTCTTTGCCTCAGTTTCTATTCATCATGGACTGAAATTGATTCTGGAAGCCAAAACAAGTTTTATAATTATTAATCACTAGTCAGATTCATTAGCCACTTCAGCGGCCAGTCTTCCAAATGAGTTTGCACTATGTCACATAGTGAATTTTTGAACTCCTCCAATTTAATTGTTTCTCAAAGAGCATTGTAGGTTTGCTCTCTTTTTAAAGCTCTTATCCATCTATCAAAATGACTCTGTTTGAACCTTTCAAACTGAACATGAATTTGACCAGGATCCCTCCATAGATTTCTGAAACATTGTCTATAGGCTTCTGGCACAAGTTCATATGCACTTGTCCCCTCCTCATTCACCCCAGATCCCTCCTCTGATAGTTTTGTGAATACCTCACTAGCTCTACCTACAAGTTTTGTTTGGGTCAACAAAACCTACATGGTCACTGGCCACTGAAAATGTTTAGCCACTTTCTCTAAGTGTCCATCTCTGAAGCTCAAATGCTCTCCCTTTTCCTTTCTCTTCTGTGAAAGCGATTTGTTATTTTTTCTCTTTCCTCTGCTAAACCTATTCGTTCTCTTTCTTCCTCTTCTAATGTTAGTCGTAGCTCAAACTTCTTCATTTCCGCTTCTAACTCATGCTGCTTCATTTGCGATTGAAGTTTAGTCATCTCTACAGATCCTGATGGAGTTTTTCAGCAAATTGGAATGCTGAGCTACTGCTGCAATCATCTCATCTTTCCTCACATTAAGAGGTAGCTTCAATTCCCTTCGTCTACTAATTCTCGCTGCTTGGACTTATGTGCATTTTGTAAAACCCCCAAGCTCACTTTTTCCACCTCCAAAACAAGCTTGGTTCCTGCAAGAACCATCGCCATCTGTAGCTCTGTTTACTCGCCAATCAACACACGAAATAAGAGACACTAACACCTGCCATTCCCTATCTAAATACTGCAAAGGGCCCCCAGTCTGTTATGGACCAAACCCAAACCCTCAAAACATTGTAAGCAGGTAGCCCAGTCCATACCTTTGCTGCTTGTTGAAGGTTAGTGTGTAGCTGATATTCCCAGAGTGAATTAGCTGGTGAGACTGCCGAGTTTTAAATACATAACATTCATTTACCAATTTACCAAATGAAACATAAGGAACCAGAATACTTGCAAAAATCCCAATAAACAAACCCCTTAGCACCAAGTGTAAAACTGACACAACTGCTGACAGGTTACAAGGTCAGAAGCGCAGAAGGAGACAGAAAGCGTCCAGTGACCCTGACTCAACTAACCCCAGAACTGATTCAACCTGTTCAGCTGGGGAGCTGGCCACGTCCTCTTGATTATACAGGTTTCTTTTTAAAGACATGAAAGGCTTCTGCATGAGGCATTATCTGTTAGTTATAAACAAAAGGGCACAAACGAACCTTTCAAAATGCTGACATATTACAATCTTGGGTCGTTTAGAGCCTCTTTAAAGAAATAAAGGACAATCAAGGACTGGTTTTGCGACAACATTCCACGTTTGGCTTTGGTCTGAATTCCAAATATGTAAGTCTCACTGCTTTGAAGTCAATAAAGTGTATTAAGGTGTTCGTGAGTTTACAGAAAACAGTGCTTAATCGTATTGTGTGTTGAAGATTCAACATTGTCTTACTGCAACGAGAGGAATGTCCAGACAGATCCGCACTTCCTGTGCATGTTCAGGGCAAATATGCCCACTGAAAATCTGTTGCTAGGCACCTGTTCTAGTCGAGGCGAAATCAGCATGTTAACAATATCTAGATTGTGTTTATTTTGGGTGGTCATGGTGGAGCAGTCAGGCAGTTACACTATTGCAAATGGACAACACAGCAGAAGCATCATCCATCATTCTCCCTCACAACTAACTTCACGACAGTAATTGCCGATGGAAGATGTGACCATTAGCCAGCGATGTCAACATTCAATTCAATCCAAATGTTATTGTGAACTGAAGCTAGAGTACTGAAAGGAGTTAACTGGATTTGTTTGTTCAGTGACTGTGATTGATGTCAGTCTCCATGGATCCTAATTATGTCACTGGACGACTTTCCTCTTCTATATGTAAAGGGCTTCTTGCAATGCTTTATCCCATTATAGCTGCGGATGCATCACCTCCAGCACGAACAGGGATCAGCTGTAGCAGAGACAGGGAGAGGAGAGAACAGAATCTGAGAACCATGGACTGGAATGTTCCAACAATGGATCAGAATCTGAGAACAGTAGACTGGAATGTCGCACCAGCGGTTCAGAATCTAAGAAAAATAAACTGGAATGCTGGAACAATGGACAGGAGTTTATCCTGGGGCCTTTACCTTATTTCCAGGTATTGGCACAGATTACCAGATCGGATAAATGGTGTACTGCTGATTATTCAGGCTGGTTACTACCCCATGCTCGCTATTGTTGGCGTTCCTGGTAAGTCTCCCCATTTCTATCAATTTATTAATCCCACAAGCCATGGCGAACTTCAGTGATATTTCGGTTATCTATATTTCGTAAAGATCGAAACTTTTGTCTTCAGTTTCAAATGCAAATCCATTCATTCTCCTCAAATTTCAGAACCGCCCATACCCCCGCCCTCACAAACATTTGAGAGCAAGACTGTTCACACTCCCAAAGTAGCGATTTGCCCCTAATTGATTTATGTCTTGGTATTCCCTCCATCACCAAAGCTACCCACGACCAGCTCCATGATATCCCCAGATACCATTTTGACGTCAGTGCGGGTGCTAAATAAACTATTATCTATACCTTTGTAAAATTCAGACTTTATGGTTCCAGTTCTCTTCTAATCATTCATTCCGTTACAAATGTTTCCATCACAATCTTGTTTTTGTCTGAAAAGTAAATTCATGACAGGGACACTGTGTCAGAGTAGTAATGTCGTTGTTCACGTAATTCAGTGGTCCAGGGTACTACACTCAAGACACTGTTTCAAATCCTATTTCAGAGAATGATAGAACTTACAATGAAATGACAGGAACAGGAAATAAAAGCGAATTTTACTAATATAATCTCACCAGTACTTCGTCAGTAAGTTTATCTATTTCACTGTTGTCCTTTGCTAAAGATATCCCGCATTATTATCTGGTCTGGATTAAGACTGGCGTCAAAACAACTGCCTTTAGGAATTACCTCACAGTGAAAGGCATTTAGTGAGCTCAGCACGTTCTGCCCTTGCCAGTGATGCAGACATCCCATGTCATAACAACATGAAGGGTTGAACAAAAAGAATGATGCTAGAGATCAGAAACAAAAAAGAACGAGGAAGTGCCAGAGAAACTGAAGATATTTGACAGCCTCAGGTCGAGAGAAAAGTAGAAGTGACATTTCGATTCCAACGACCATACATCAAAACTGAATGTAACTGGGAAATAGTGTGACTGATGTTGGTGACAGGGATGTCTCTTGTGAAGGGGAGAAGGAGGGAGTTGAATAGATAGAGAAAAAGTGAGATAGAGAGGAAGAAACAAACAAAGGGATTGTTGATGATCAGCTGGAATGGAAATAAAAATTCAGATTAATTGTATTTATTTTTCTCCTGTTCCCATGTTATTGAAATTCATGACTTTGTAAGGTGTACATCAAAGTCCCGGTTTTAAGTGAGTTAAGTCCCTTTGTCTCTCTTCCGTGAGTGTGATCATCTTCCTTAATTCATTAGGATGGTGGGCCAGTAATTAATTTCCTTTCCTCATTGTCCTGAGAAGGTATTGGTCAGCTGCCTTCCTGATGCACTGCAGTCCGTGGGCTGTAAGTAGTCAGTGCTGAGATCCGCCCGGTTTCATTTCATAGTAGACTTTGATGTAGCAGAGTGTCTGGCTTGGCCACTTCAAATTGCAATTGTGTGTAAACCACAGTGCTGTGGATCTGGAGTCACATGTAAGACCAACCAGGTGAAGATGGTATAATTCCATCCCTGAAGGGCATGAGTGTGCCAGGTCGGACAAACACAGTGGTTCTTTGTTTCATTTGATTCTCAATTCCTGATATTATATTGAATTCAAATTCCAACATTTGCCATGGAGAGATTCAAATCCGGGGTCTGGGTCATCACCTGTGTCCCTGGGTTAATATTCCAGAGATAACACAGCTAGGCCATCACGTCTTCAATCATCTCCATGGCAATAGCGCTGTGCTGTCGGCGTGGCTGTGCTTAAAGCATAGCGCTTTGCAAGGCAATGAAATGATTTTGCAAAACATACCATCCTTCTCATTTTGTATTTATGAGCAGGCGAAATGATGGGAAGTGCTCTCAGTGTAAAAGAGCTGGATGTCCTTGGTCATGAGCCACTGACAGAAGTCATACGGAGCAGTACGTAATCAGCACAGTAAATGTGTGCTGTCCTTCTTTGAAAAATGATGGAAGTATAACAGTGAAGCCACTTTATTGAAGTTGTAGAGTGATATTGAGACAGTATTTGGGGCACTGTGAACAGATCTTCTTTCCTTTTTAAGGAATGACCTCCTTGCCACAATGAGACAGTGTAAAGGTGTTACACCAGACTAATTCATGCGGTGATGGTACCATGGGGAGATTGTGAAGGAAATGAGTGTTTAACTTGTAATGCGACAAAAGAATAAAGTGTGATTGCAATAAAATTTGAGTGTTATTAACCAACATTCATCGTTTCCAAAACAAAACATTGATATCATGAAATATAACGTGTTTTCCGCAATACATATTTTCACATTTGGACAAATTTATGGTCGGAAACGTTTAGAACGATATGGGCCAAATGCAGGTAATGGAGTTAGCATGGATGAACATTTTAGTCGGAATGGGTCAGTTTGGGTTGAAGGGCCTGTTGAACTCTATTACTCTATGATAGTTTACATAGCTGTGTGGAGCCCCCATGTTGGTTGAGTGAGAGCTCCATGCTTTGAACAAACTCTCACCCTCTGAATGTACAGTTGGAGTGAGACCCTGCACTGAGCATCATGTTGTTCATAAACCTGTCAGCAGCCACACACTGATGCAGTTGGCCATTCTCAAAACATTCTGACATCCGTGTAGAAGATTAGTCTGTCTTCTCAGAGATGGAAGATGCTTCCTTGAGACATCGCACAAACCATCCGGTGTGTCTCCTTACCATCAGGAAACCACGTTCCTCAAGGGAGCTAGGAGGAACAACATGGAGCAGTCTGTCTTTGCAGTCTCTACTTCGTTGGCTTGTCGTTTTGTAGCATCAATGACATCCTCCTATTTCACACACCATATTTCGTCCCTCTTCTACTTCCAAGGCCCTAAAGGAAGCTTGCAGATCCGTCAAAGTTTTACCTGCACATCCACATATATCATTTATTGCATCCGTTGTTCCCGAGGCGGTCTCCTCTACACTGGGGAGACTGGACGCCTCCAAGCAGAACGCTTTAGTGAACGTCTCCGGGACACCCGCACCAATCAACCACACCGCCCTGTTGCCCAACATTTCAACACTCCCTCCCACTCTGCGGAGGACATGGAGGTCCTGGGCGTCCTCCACCGCCGCTCCCTCACCGCCAGACGCCTGGAGGAAGAAAGCCTCATCTTCTGCCTCAGAACACTTCAACCCCAGGGCTTCAATTTAGACTTCACTAATTTCCTCATTTCCCCTTCCCCTACCTCACGCCAGTACCAAACTTCCAGCTCAGTACCGTCCCTATGAACTGTCCTACCTGCCTATCCACCTTTCCACGTAACCACTCCACCCTCTCCTCTGACCTAGCATCTTCATCCCCACCCCGATTTACCGATTGTACTGTGTGCTAATTTCTCCCCACCTCCACCCCCTTCTCATTTATCTCTACACTCTGCAGGAACCCTGCCTCTGTTCCTGATGAAGGGCTTTTGCCCGAACCGTCGATTTTCCTGCTCCACGGATGTTGCCTGACCTGCCGTGCTTTTCCAGTACCACTGTAATCTAGACTCTGGTTTCCAGCATCTGCAGTCTTTGTTTTTACCCCATGACTGAACAAGGTGTTAAGGAGACAGAATAAACTTGAACCTAGTGGCAATCAATTGTAAACTCCCCACTGGTTGGACCATTCAGAACACAATGTGGCTGGTGGAGATCAAAATCCTCTCAGTCCCAGGATATCTCTGTGGGCCATCTTCCAGGTAGCTTCATCGACACGAACACCATCAGCTGCTTCCGCAATGTCTGATCCTCCATAGTTTGATCAGAAGTCAGGATGCTCAGAAAAGATTGCATAAAGTATCAGAACCTGGACATCATTCACATTATATGTCACAGTACTACTGGAACCTGAACATTTCCACAGGACTAAAAACGAGGAGCTCATTCGGCATCTAAAACTGGTTTCACGGAAATATGAGAACGCCATTCAGCTCATCGCAACTATTGGATAAGAAGAGGCGCAGCTCGTTCACTCTCTCTGACCTATTACACAAGAAGAGATTTGGTTTAAAAATGTGAATGTTGGAATGCAGGAGGCTAAAAGAACACAACGATCCAGGCAGCATCAGGAGAAGAAGTCCACACCTTGGGTATACCCTTTCTTCAGGACTGGGGGTGCTTGTACAGATAAAGAGGTGAGGTCGGGAAGTAGGAGGAGGCGGCATGGTGAGGTAGGGAACACAGGTAAAGGATACCACCGAGTTGCTCAAAGGTAAGAATGAGACCAGTTGACATCTGGATGCTATGTCCATAACTTGTGTTCATATCAACAGGCCAAGGTATATGTGTGGAGACTGTTTCGTTCTCTCAGAGGGTAGCGACTGTTGGGGCTTGTCTATCCCAGACAGCTACACCTCTGAAATGACTTTGGGCACAGGGAGATGTTAATGGATTTTGACACATCAGGGAGTTGAGGACCACAAAGACTTCGACATGAAAGAGAAATTGCGGTCGAGAGAGATCAGCCCTGACCTTACTGGAGGGAAGGGCAGGCTTGAGAAGCTATATAGCCTGGTGTTAGTATACACCATAGTCCAGTCACTTTGTTGCCTTTTCCATTTCCTGTGTTACTGACTTCAAGTAGCTGAATAGTCAGATACTGTTGCAGCATGATCTCAACTGGGTCTTGTTCTATCTACTCAAGGGATGATTGGTCTCATCCTGTAACTGTATAACATGCCCCAGGGGCTGAAAAACTTCATCCTGTTCTGGTGTAACTGAAATACACTTTCTTTAAGGGTCTACCAACCTTGGAGAAAGTGATCACTGCAAATGCTGGAGATCAGAGTCGAAAAGTGTGGCAGTGCGAAAGCCCAGCAGGTCAGGCAGCATCCAAGAAGCAGGAATATCGGTGTTTTGTACATTAATTATGATGGAATCATGCCGGGAATGTCGATTCTCCTGCCCGTCGAATGCTGCCTTACCTGCTGTGCTTTTCCAGCACCACACATTTGGACGTCTACCGGCCTGCCCTACTCGACTTTCCTGATCACGTCAGCAAAGAGTTTTAGGAAATTCGTCAGGCATGAACTTCCATTCAAAACGCCTTCTCTACTATTCCTAATCAAACCCTGTTTTCCGAATGCATGCACATCTTCTCCCTCAGAATCTTCTCAAGTAATATACCTCCCACAGATGTTAAGATGAATGGTCTGTCTTTCCCAGGCTTAATTTTTCAGTCCTTCTTTAATAAGGGCACAACATTTGCCATCCTTCAGCCTTCGGGGATCTCACCTATGGTAGATATGATCAAAATTATCAGCCAGGGCCCCAAAAACTTCTTCTCTAGCCCCTTGTAGTGTTCTTGGATATATCTGGTAAGCCCATGAGATTTCTCCAACTAAAATCATTCTAGTGCAGCCAATACCTCCTCTCCCGTGATATGGACTGCCCCCAAGTAATCACCACTAATTTCCCCAAATTCCCATGAATTCATGTCTTTCTCCACTGTAAATATAGAGGAGAAATATTTGTTGAGGACATCGCCTATCCCTTATGGTACTACACATACATGTCCACTTTGGTCTTTGAAGGGTCCTATTCTCTCTCTAGTTACAATTTTTTCCTTTATTATACTTAAAGCACCTCTTTGGATTCACCCTGATCTTCTCAGGCAAGGTTATCTCGTACCCCCTATTCGTCTTCCTCATTTCCTTCTTCAGTTAACTCCTATATCCCCTGTACATCTCCAGGGATTTCCTTGAATTTAGCTGCCTCTACCTGAGCCATGCCTCCATATTTTGTTTGATCAAAGCCTAAACATCTCTTGCTATCCAGGGTTCCTCATTCCTGTCAACTTTACTTCCACCCCCACAGGAACATATAGATCTTAAATTCACACTTGCTGGATCTCCCTTTTCTTACAAACAGACGACTCTAATCAACCACTGCAAACTCCTGTCTGGTCCATCAAAATTATCCTTGTCCCAATTTAGAACTAGAATGTGTGGTCCAATTTTTCCCCTCTTCATAACTATTTTAAAATTAATAGAACTTTGGTCACTGGTCACAAAGTGCACATCTACTGTCACCTCACTCACCTGTCCTGACCTTTTTTTTTAAGAGTAGGTCATATTTTGCCCCTTCCCGATTAGGACCCTCTAAATACTGCTTGAGGAAAGTTTCCTGATGCACTTACTTGATTCCATCCCATCGAATGGCTCAATGCTCTGGCACTTCCAGTCTGTTATAAAAATTAAAACCCCTATTATGACAACCTGAATGATGCTGCACGTCTTCCCAATCTCTCTAGATATTTTAATCCTGTAATTCCTGTTGACTATTTGGGGGCCTATAGTACAACCCCATTAAAGTCACCATCCCCTGCTTTTTTTCTTACTTCCACACACAAAGCCTCATTGGATGATTCGCCAGTTATTTTATCTCTGATCACTGCTGTGGTACTCCCCTTAATCAGAAATGCAACCCCCTCCCCTCTTTCCATCATCTCTGTCCCTCCTAATGCACTTTACCCAGTTACATTAAGCTGTCAGTCCTATCCATCTCTCAGCCATATTTCTGTGATAGCTACTCTATCAGCGCCGATTACCTAAACACACCCTAAATTAATTGCCCTTACCTGTTAGTCATTTTGCATTGAAATAAGTGTAATTTAATCCGTAGACATTTCTTGCTCCCTATCGTATTCCTGCCTGATCTATCTCTTCAACGTACTATTCTGAATACTGTATCTCCTTCCAGCCTCACATTTGCCTCCCAGCTCTTCAGGATACCACCTCCTGCCAATCTCGTTTAAACAGTCCCTTGTAGCACTAGCAAAACTGGCTGCGAAGATATTGGTTCCCCCCTCCCCACTCCAGTGCATGTGCCACCAGTCCCCCTTGAACAGGTCAACTCTGTCACAGAAAAGCTCCCAATGATCTAAAAATACGAATCCCTCCCCCTGCACCAATTCTTTAGTCACATATTTATCTGCAATATCCTCCTATTCTTACCTTCACTACCACATGACACTGGAAGTAATCAGGAGATTACCACTGTTAATCTCCTGTTTTTTTTAAATTTACTCCTAGAACTCAATAATCACTCTGTAGGACCACATTCCTATGTCTACCTGTGTCATTTGTATCAATGTACACAATGATTTCTAGCAGCTCAAACACCCCTTCTCCCTGAGAACGTTCAGCAGCCACTTAGAGACATCCTGGGCCCTGATGCCTGACAGGCCACACACCATCCAAGGTTCCCGTTTGTGTCTCTCTAACAATCGAATCTCCTATCTCGAAGGCGCTGTTTATCTTTATCCTATCCCAGAGCCAGTTGCAGTGCAACCAATCTGGCTACTGCTGCTTTCCCCTGAATGGTCACTGCCTGATCCCCATACCCCATCTCCCAATACTCACAATCAGTAACCAAAATGATATACTTGTTTTCGAGAGGAATGACCACAGTGGATTCCTGCACTCTCTGCCTATTCCCTTTGCCATTCCTGTTGGTCGCCGAGCTACTCTCTGCCTGGAACACGGCTGTAAGCAAGGAACGCCTGTTGGATTAAATTTCGTTAATTTAAATGCAACAGGGCTGACAGGTAATGCTTATGAACTCAGGGCGTGGATCTTTACATGTGACTGGGATATTATAGTCTTTACACAAACATGGCTAAGGGAGGACATGGGCGTTACCACCTCACTAAAGCTCTTATCTATGAAGTTCTCAGTATCTTGGATGATCTGGAGAGCAGCCAGTTGCACCTCCTGAACACGGTCTCGCAGGAGCTGCAGCTGTTTGCACTGCCCACATGTGTAGTCATCAGGGACGGTGGAAATCTCTCTGACCTCCCACATCCCGCAGGAGGAACATGCAACTGCCCTAACTGCCATCTCAACTGCTGTCAGACTAGCGTTAAAAAGAAGTTACTTGAGCTTACCTGCAACTTTTGCAGTGTTGCTGCTCACTGAAGCCTCTGGAACCAAAGTATTGCTACCTACTCTGCAACTAACAGCACGTCAATAGACCACTCCACATTTAGTTTTAGAGGGAGACAATACAAACAGGAAGACAGGTAACGATCTGCATTCATGAACACCAACTAGTCACGAAACGACACAACCAGCTATCCTTTGTAGCCACACACGCAGATGACAAGCAACATGAATTCGACTGGGACAACACTACTATTATAGGACAAGCCAAACAGAGAACAGCCAGGGAATTCCTAGAGGCATGGCACTCATCACAGATTCAATCAATTAGCATATCGACCTGGACCCAATATACCGACCTCTGCAGCGGACAGCTGGAACTGACAAGCGGAAGCGGCAGAGACAAACCACTATAAATACCGGAGAAAACATCACAGAAGCGATTCACAGGAGGCTCCCAAGCACTGACGATGTCACCTAGACATGGGATGAAACGTCTGCAACACAAATTCCCAGCTCCGCGAACAGATCCACAAACAACGGGCAGCCAAGCTACAAATCGTCTCACAAACTTTGAACATTTAAAATATTCATGTTCTGAGCAATAATTAGACTATATAATGATGCTGACCTTGCAATACTTGCATTTTAAATGCTTATGATTCACTAAATAATCAGATATTCGCGACCATTTACAATGAGAAATAATCCAATGCTAACTTTTATTCACATCAGACACATGTGCAAAACTTTTAAGTATAGGAGGAGGCCATTGGCCACTGTGTGTGCATCAGATCCAGAAGTGTCTCCCAAGCCCCTCTCATATGCCAGTCCTTTTATCTGCAGCCTGTTAAATTCACATTTCCAAATACATACCCAGTTATAGTCATAGAGATGTACAGCATGAAACAGACCCTTCGGTCCAATCTGTCCATGCCGACAAGTTATCTCAATCCAATCTAGTCCCATCTGCCAGCAACCAGACCATATCCATCCAAACCCGTTCGATTCATATACCCATCCAAATGCCTCTTAAATGTTGCAATTTTACCAGCCTCCACCTCATCTTCTGGCAGCTCATTCCATTTACGTACTACCCTCTGTGTGAAAAAGTTGTCCCTTAGGTCTCTTTTATATCTTTCCCCACTCATCCTAAACCTATGTCCCCTAGTTCTGGACTCCCTCACCACAGGGAAAAGACTTTGTCTATTTATCCTATCCATGCCCTTCATAATTTTTAAAATCTCTATAAGATTACCCCTCAGCATCCGACGGTCCAGAGAAAATAGCCCTAGCCTTTTCAGCCTCTCCCTGTAGCTCAGATATTCCAACCATGGCAACATCCTTGTAATCTTTTCTGAACCCTTTGAAGTTTCCCAACATCTTTCCGATAGGAAGGAGACCAGAATTGCACGTAATATTCCAAGAGTGACCTCACCAATATCCTGTACAGCCGTAACATGACCTCCCAACTCCTGCAATCAATACTCTGACCAATAAAGGAAATCATACCAAATGCCTACTTCACTTTCCTATTTACCTACGACTTCACTTTCAAGGAGCTATGAACCTCCACTCCAAAGTCTCTTTGTTCAGCAACACTCCCTAGGACATTACCATTAAGTGTATAATTCCTGCTAAGATTTGCTTTCCCAAAATGCAACACCTTGCATTTATCTGAATTAAACTCCATCTGTCACCTCACAGCCCATTGGCCCATCTGGTCCAGATCCTGTTGTAATCTGAGGAAACCCTCTTCGCTGTCCACTACACCTCCTATTTTGGTGTCATCTGCAAACTTACAAACTGGACCTCGTATGCTCGCATCCAAATCACTTATGTAAATGTCAAAAAATAGATGACCCAGCATCGATACTTGTGGCATTCCACTGGTCATAGGTCTCCGGGTGAAAAACAACCCACCACCACCACCCTCTGTCTTCTGCCTTTGAGCCAGTTCTGTATCCAAATGGCTCCTTCTCCCTGTATTCCATGAAATATAACCTTGCTAATCAGTCTACCAGGGGGAACCTTGTCGAACGTCTCACTAAAGGCCATATAGATCACATCTACTGTTCTGCCCTCATCAGTCTTCTTTGTTACTTCTTCAAAAAATTCAATCAAGTCCGTGAGGGATGATTTCCCACGCATAAAGCCATGTTGACTATCCCGTATCAGTCCTTCTCTTTCCAAGTACATGTACATCCTGTCCCTCAGGATTCCCTTCAACAACTTTTGCCCACCACAGAGGTCTGGCTCATCCACAGCTCTCTCAGGCAGTTCATTCCAAATCCTAACAACACTCTCAATCAAGAAGATTTTCCTTATCTCACTTCTGGCTCTTTTGCTATAATCTTGAAATTAGAACTCATTAATGCTGTAATGCCAACTAACGGAAACGGAGTACTCCTGTTTTACATCTTTTCATACTTCTGAGCATCGCAATAAGTTCACATATTTGTCTGTTCTGCTCCAGGAAGTCAAAACCTTGCAAGAATTGTAACAAGCACTACATTGGAAAAACAGGCAGAAAACTAGCCATGTGGATACATAAACAACAACTAGCCAGAAAAAACAGACATAACCCACTATCACTAGTATCCTTCCATACAGATGAGAAAGTACACCATTTCGACTGCATCTGCACGTCCATCGAGGACAAGCCAAACAGATACACGCACGAAAATTCCGAGAAGCATAGCATTCTAACCTGAAGGTCGAGGTGAATAGGACATCAGGCACGGCCAGTTTAATGACCATGCCGAGAGAAGGAATCAAAACAGTCCAAAATGTGAGTTGGGAGTTGGAATAAATTATCGAGGTGAGGCACAGATTTTTCAGAGATTCATCAAGAAGAATGGAGAGTGTGGGGGATGTGAGGGAGTGAGGTGTGTGAGATCAGGGAGATAGTGCACAAGAAAATGTTAAAGTGTAAAAAGGTTGGGGGGGTGAATTCTGTGAAAAACAACTGGCAAAAAAACACAGGAAAACCTGCTGTTTGTCAAAGTGAATACCTGGGAAATAATTTATTATGCTTCAGAGAAATAACATTCTTATTGATAAGTGTCTGTATTATAATGGAGGAAAAGCTGTGTTCAAGATACGGCTTTGACGATAATAATGGGGGCAAACAGTGCTGTTGGACAGTGCTTGCACAGAGCATGTGAATTACCCTGGATGTTCCCAGAGATGGCTGCGCTGACTTTGGTTGAGTAAGTGCTGACGCTGCATGACATGATGCTGGTTTGTAATGTAGCCACTTACTGAGTACAGTCAATGGAACAAAGCAGCAACAGCCATTGTTTATCATTTCAGAATATACCAGAGTGTTCATGGCTGCCACTGCAAAGAATCCTGCAATGAAAAACAGGCCTATCAAGTCTGTGCCAGCAAGTGCATATCCAAAGGCTTTTTAAACGTTTGTGTGGTTCCCTGCCTCAACCACACTCCTTAACAACGCATTCCAGATTCATACTACCCTCTCAGTTCGAAAGACATTCCACAAAACCTCTCTCAATCCCCTGCCTTTCGCTTTAAAAGTGTATCCCTTTGTTTTTGATACTTTGACTAACGAAAACAGCTGATGTCTGTTCATCCTCTCCATACCCCTTATGCTCTTGTACACCTGTACCAGTTTCCCTTCTCAACCTTCCCTGCTGCAAAGAAAAACCGAGCAAATTTAGCCCTCCTCTTTCATACACACTATTGAGTACTCACTTGTCTTGTTACTTCTGATTGCATCTTCCCAATTTATCGGTGTTAAATTTCATCAGGCCATTGATCTGGCTATCTGAATAATCTGTTTCTATCCTCCTATAGCCTAACACCTTCCTCTTGACTGTGATCCACCCAGGTCATCTTTGTGTCATCCATAACATTGGTCATCATTCCACTGCTCCCCACCTCCCACATTCTCACAATCGTCATTTCTGAATATCACGACCAAACCGTGATTTCCTTTCTGTTCTCCAAATGTTATTAAGTGGATGATTTGACAATTCCAGTCTCTTGCTTTTCCTATTTTGGTGAATTTATGAGTGATGTAGTTAACACATTTTACGAGGGAGCCACAAATAGCATTTTCGACACAGAGTTGAATTCACCTTTTACACTCTGCCCTTTTGCATGTTTTATTTAGAAACATTGTAAATAATTTAGGATAAACTAGGATTTGGCACCTTGCAGTGGAACGTTAGTATTTTGTGTCGAACTGTTCTTTGTAACATTCCCTGCAATTGCTAGAGCTGATGAAATATTTTAATCTGCAGGATGGACATGTACTCATTCATTGTTTGTTTAAATCAGCGAGTGTGATGAGCATAAATATTCAAATAACTTCTATGAAATGGGCAAACTGCAGTAGATCAAATCATATTCTCATATCCACCATGAATTTGAAGCAAATATGTATTGCAAATAAAATCAAAAATATTGAAACACCACCGTAGGGGACAAAGAAAAATGTCGTCTGCACTTGATGGAGATATAGAAATTTATAGTACATGTCCAACCTGAACAAGAATCAAGTGATAGAAGAGAAAGTACAAGGAATCCATCCAAATTTTGAATGGAAACCAGATCCCGATTTTCTTGTACAGTGATGTTTTCTCATCCAATTTCACTTTCGCAAAAACAAGCTTTTCCCTGTCAGTAAATCTTCATCTGCCATTCTTCCTCCTCCGTCCTACTCTTTTCTTCCACTCCTACTCCCCTTGCACTACCCCTTCTGCTGCTACATACTTTTCCACTGACGATCTCCCTTCACACACTTCCTCTGCCACTCCCACTGTAAGTTACACCAATTCCCCAGATACTCCCACTTTCTCTGGCCATCCCTTCCCATTTTTTCTTTCCAACTGGGATAATGGGAGCTGCTAACATTTGTGCTGTTATTTGTCATCAGTCAATGATGAGATTGAGATGATCAATGTCCAATAGGAACAGACAATAGTGACTTTCTGTCATTGACTAATGCACCGTGAACAGGCTGGTTTTGTTCCTCATGGTACAAGAGTGGAGTGTCGTTCTGTCTCTCTGTCACAACATTTAACCAAACAGCCTCATCACAAATAGGACAGACGTCTCCTCAGAATCAGAAATCCATGCATCAGTTTTCCCTTAAAAATTGTGAGTAGAGTGAGCACATTGTTCAAATAGGCCATGTACTATGTTTTCTTCTTTATTCACTTCACTGATTTTCCAATGTCAGTTGAGGTGAGGTCAGAGTAACTTGCGTTGCATCAAAGTAGTATTTGACTCATGTGACATCAGGGATCCTGAGTAAATTGTGGTCAATGGGAATCGCAGGAAATTCTGCACTGGTAATTTCCTCACTGAACAAAGACACTTCCCACAGAGCTATTGGGAATGAGAAATAAACTCTGCCCTTGCTCGTGCATTCATAAACCATGGATAAATTTGTCCTGTTAATAACATCAAGATATATTATGTTTTCAGATTGGTCTAAAGTCTCCAAAAGGTAAGACCTTGCTACTTGAGTGTCACTCCAGTGAAATCAGGACATTACAATAACAGTATCTTCCCAATAATTTTTAATCAGTTACTTTCTGAGGACTGATCGTATGATATCAGTACCACTGAGATCAACATTTTCTCAGTCCAGCAGCAACGCATCATATTGTTTCAAGGCTTTACCACTCCAGAAATTTAATTTATTGACCGGCTTATTCGTTGTACTAACCAGATGTACGTGGAGATGCCCTTGACCCTCTGGAAACTTCCTCCACTCCCATACCCTGCCCTCTGACTCCATGCCCTCCCCAACTCCACCTCCTGTCGTTTATTCAACATCCATCCCTCCTGAATTTCCACTCTCTGATGCTGAATGTTCTGTACTTAGCAAATATCTGAACTTTACCTCTCTGTGCCCCCACTTTAAAGAATTTTAGGTATGACATTAAGTTGAGCTCTTCCGCTGTTTTCGCGTCAGTGCCCATTTCTTTTGGCAAGATTCCTTTCACTGTCCCATATATCCCGTTACCCAGCTGCAACACTCTCCCTCCACCTGGACCCCTCACTCTGGCCTTTACCTGAACTAAATCGGTTCATTGAGAAATCTCCACATGACATTGGTTGTCTTAATTTCTCTGCACTCCCCTCGCTAAATCCAACCTGTCACTTTCCGAACAGTCTACACTCCATGTGCTCAGATCCAACCCTGACTGTGTTACTCAGCCTGTCCCGATAAGTCTGGGGACTGATTTCGAAATTGCAGAGGTTGAATGCCCACTCTCAGATACCTCCTCTAATCTCCCCCTGCACTATGACCCTACTACAGCACATCATGGCATTTTATCAACTATGATAACTGACCATATTTCATCTGGAGATTCCTGCCCCACTCACCCCTACCCCTAACTGCCCCAAATTTGATGGTCCTCTGATAGCAGTGCTTGCTTCTATCTCCCCCAGAAATTCACACACAAAACAACCGGGGCAGACCCATTGCTTCAGCCTGCTCCTGCCACAGAGAGGAAGAGCATGGGTACACACGTGTGCCACAGGTATGCCTGTTTCTTTTTGGTGTACATTGACCATTCCCTGTTCCCGTTCTATTTCAGCACCCATCCACAACTCTTTGTCCGATACATAGATGATATCATCGCTGCTGCATCTCTATCTTGTCCGGAATTGGAAAAGTTCACCGATTTCGCTTGGAATTTGAACTCCTCCATCACTTTCATCTGGTCTATCTCTCACTCCATTCTTCCTTTCCTCAACATCTCTGCTTCCATTTCTCGGGATAGACAAGCCACTGATATCCAGTATTATCCCACCGACTCTTCACACCAACTTTCCTGAGTAGACTCAATTCCATTCCCCCAGTTCCTCCGTCTTCACCGCATTGTTTCTGATGATATTAAATACAACAAGGAGGCCTTTGAAATGTCCACCTTGTTCCTCAATCAAGGGATTCCCCATCGTTGTTGTCAACAGGGTCCTCAAGCGAGTCTGACCTATCCCCTGCACTTCAAGCTATTCCCTCCCCTTCCCTCTAGCAACGGAGTTTCCCTTTTCCTTACCTACTATCCCAGCAGCATTCACATGCAAAGGATCATCGGCCAGCATTTCCCCCGCCTCCAGCGAGATGTTCCCACCTGCACATATTCACCTCTCCGCCATTGTCCACCTTCTAGAGGGATCATTCTCTTCAGGACACACTGGTCTGCTCTTTATTCATTCTCAACACAGGTCCACTTCACTTCCCCTGCCGAAGGTGTAACATTTTCCCATTTACCTCCCTCTTCATCAGTATCCAAGGTCCCAACTACGCCCTCCAGGTGAAGCAGCACCTTACCAACATTTCCCAGAATCCGGTCTACTACATGCGTTGCCCACAATGTGGTCACCACTACATTGGGGAAATGAAGAGTAGACTGGGTTACCGGTGCACAGAACATCCAAGTTGTACCACTGCAAATGACTCTGAGCTTTCAATTGCCTGACAGTTTAACAGCCCATCCTGTTCCCTGGCCTATCTCTGTGTCAGGCTTGCTGCAGTGTTCCAGGCAAGTTCAGCGCAAGCTGGAACAACACCTAATTTTCCATGTGCGGACCCTGCAGCCCTTTAGACTCATAATCAAGTTCAATAATTTTCGAGCCTGAACTCCCCTATGTCCTAGCCCCCTACCCATACACCAGGCCGAAATGTCATATAGCCTTCCATTACTCACACTCTATTGTTAGCTACGAACAGTCTCCATTAAGAGCTATCCAGTCTCTTCTACATATAAACCAACATTTTCCGTGTTACCATCAGTTCTGAGGAAGGGGCACTGAAAATGAAACGTTAACTCTGATTTCTTTGCATAGATCCTGCCAGACCTGCTGAGCATTTACCACAACTCCTGTTTTGTTTCAGCGTTTTCATCGCAAATTCTCACAATGCAATATGCATTGATATTTAGAGCCCTGTCAAAAATAGGAACTTTGTAATTTCTCATTTATTGTCCATAACAAATTATTCGAGATTCAACTGAGGTAACAGCTTTGCTGCTATCATTCAGATCAGACACTTTGTCACCCTTCAGAAAGAAGAAAGAAATCAAAAGAGCTGGAGCGAAACTCAGTAGATCTGGCAACATCTGAGCAGAGATGCAAAACATTAACCTTTGATTCCAACATGAGTTTTCAGAACAGTGTTACATCATATGACATATGTTAATTCTGTTGCTCTCTGCAGATACTTCCTCGTCTTCTCCGTTTCTCCAGCATTTTCTGTTTGTTGTTCATGTTCCCATTATCTCTATATTTCATGTTTCTTGACAGATCTACATGTTGACCTTGGTAATATTTGGACAATGTGGTCCTTTCTTGTATCTATTACAGTTGTGTGTATATGACACCTGAATTACACCCGAAATATGTTTCTTCTTTAAGATAGAAAGTACAAACACGTTCTGAACATCTTGTAAATTTCTGGAAATCTCTGGAAATCTATTTTGCTTGAAAATGCATTTTCGAGGCAGCTGAACTTCATGAAATAATAGGGATAATTTTTGATGATGGAACAGTCTGTGTCCTTCATTGAACTAGCTTGTCTCCCCAATCTCCAATAGCTTTCAATGCATAACGTAGAATTATTGCAGCAAAGGTGGTGAAAACTCAGCCCATTGTCTCTTCCAGTTTGGAATGAGCGTTATTTCTACTATTATTGTCCTGTATTGTCCCTGTAGCCCTGTACATTTTGTTATTAGCATCTGCTTTTAATTGTAAGCATCCAGCCAGATATGAACAATATGATCAATCTCAAACACAAACAGACTTTGGAGGGAACGCTCAGCAGGTCTGGCTGTATCTGTGAAGAGACATCAAAGTTAATGCTTCAGGTGCGGTGACCCTACTCAATCTGTATTCCCAATGATTAAGTGGTGTGTATATAAAATATAGTTCACTTTATCACATTTAAAGTGATCCTGTTCAGTTCACATTGTCATTCAGCATTGCATCTATCAAACGTTGGCTCGTTCCTTATTGTGAACGATATTCAATTCTATCTGACGTTGAGAGTGATGATGACTGGGGAATATCATTGTACTTCCCATGCAGTCTCCTCAGCCACTGCCCCTATTCCGCCCTAATTCCTAGCTAAATCTGACTCATTAATTCTTAAGTCTTAATGAATGTGTCCACTTTTGGTTTTGGACTGAGGGGGAAAGAGTAAAAATTACTCTTTTACAGCAAATAAAACTGCATTAAGATGTTTGTCAATTTGTGTAAATTAATTACTGAAGCATATTATGAATGGAAGGTCCAACGTTTCTTTATTAGAGCAGGGAGAGAAACATTCAGAGAAGTCCACACTTCCTGTCTATGTGCAGAGCAACTGTGCCCAGTGACAGTGTGTTGGCTGGTTTGTTCCCGTGGAGGAGAGATCAGCACAGTAACAACATCCTGACTATGTTTCTTTTCTTAGTGGAGGGGCGGAAATTTGGGGTAAGATGGTTACAGCATTGCAAATATACAACAGAGCGGAGTCAACTAGCCTGTGATAAGAAAACATCCATCATTCTTCGTCACCACTGACTTCACGAAAGGAATTGGTGATGGGAGATGCGACCAATAGCCAGCGATGTCAGCATCCAGTCTAGTCCAGTTATATTGTGAACTGAATGTGCTGTATTGAAACTAGAACTGTTTGCTCAGGGACTGTGATTGATGTCAGTCTCCATGCATTGTAACTGTGTCACTGGAGGGTTTCCCTCTCCTATTGGTGAGGGGCTTTACTCAGTGCGCTATCCCAGTGTAGGAGCAGATGCACCAGCTCGAACAATATCAAAGATCAGCAGTGCACAGACGTGGATAGGACAGATCTGAATCTGAGAATTAATGGACTGGATAATTACACCAATGGAGAGGAGGCTTCCCTTGGGTCTTTTCAACATTTCCTCTAT